>NW_003852495.1:2635859-2638203 GCF_000181295.1 Otolemur garnettii
CCACAACGCCCGGCCATTTTTTGGTTGCAGCCGTCATTGTTGTTTGGTGGGCCCGGGCTGGGGATTCGAGCCTGCCACCTTAGGTGTATGTGGCTGGCGCCTTAGCCGCTTGAGCCACAGGCGCCAAGCCTGAATTATTTTTTAAGAGTTAATTGAGAGAACTGAGAAGGGAAAGCAAGAATCAATTCTGGGAGATAAGTTCTAGAAGAATAAAAAGTCATGGAGTCTGGTAAGTGTTAGAAAATTTTAAATATTCAATCTGTATAGTGAGAACAATAGGTATGGCCATTATATTCCCTTCTTAATATTCATGGCAATCTGTCATAACACTTTTCCTTACAATATGTGATTTCAGGGAGCCCTTTTTTTTAGACAGTTTCACTTTGTCACCTCTGTAGAGCACCTATGGCATCATAGCTCACAGCAACCTCCAACTCTTGGGCTCAATTTATTTATTTATTTATTTAGAGACAAGAGTCTCATTTTATTGTCCTTGGTAGAGTGCCATGGTGTCACAGCTCACAGCAACCTCAAACTCTTGGACTCAAGCAATTCTCTTGCTTCCGCCTCCCGAATATTCGAGACTACAGGCGGCCGGCCGCCACAACCCCCGGCTATTTTTAGAGACGAGGGTCTTGTTCTTCCTCAGGTTGGTTTTGAACCCATGAGCTCAGGCAACCTGCCTGCATTGCCTTCCCAGAGTGCTAGGATTACAGGTGTGAGCCACCGTACCTGGCCGAGTTTGGTTTTAGATTTTAGATATCAAGACTATTTGCATCTGGTCTGCTTGCATGGGCCTAGCACTGGGCAGAGCTATGATGTGCCTAGCTATGGTGTATTTAGAAATAAAGAGATTTAGTGCTGACACACAAGGAATGTATGTGAGGAAAGAATTGGCATAAACAGAAAGTAGGGAATGACAAATTAGATCTATAAATTGTCAGTAGAAAAGATGACGGCCTCACTAATGGTGGGAAAGGATAATCTTAAAAAGAAGCTTGTGATTATAGAAAAAAACTAAAGGTGATGCCAGGCAACATAACATGAAATAGACAGCACAGGGGATCTCATGATTATAATTTAGGACTGGCTTCCACCTGCCCATCAATCCCAGTGTATTATGTCCGAGCTTGGGCTCCAGGACGTTAGACATTAAAATCTGGAGAACGTTCAAGAGCAACAAAGATAATTAAAGCGTTAGAAAAGAACAGTTGAGAGATGAAGTCGGAAAGTATATTGGCGTTATTCTGGAGAAAAGAGGAACAGATAGTGGCTCCATTCACAATAAATAAATAAAGGGAAGGCACTATAAAAATATTTCTGCAGAGTTCAGAGCAAGAGAAAGGATTAAATTATAAGTTAAAAGGCATGAGATTAGAGCAAAATTTCCTGGCAGGAAGGTGAAATATTAGAGTTAAATTTGTTAGTTCAGGTTGTCTAGAGATTGTGAAATCTTCTGTCTGGGAATCTTTAAAGTATGGAGAACTATATAGGAAATCCTCTATAGAACGTCCCACAAGTTGTCATACTTAGGGAAAATGGGAAATTGTAGGCAAACATGCCTTTATTTACAAAATATTCATCACCACATTTTTTTTTTTTTTTTTGAGACCCAGTCTCACTCTGTCACCCTGGGTAAAGGTGCTGTGGCATTGTAGGTCACAGCAACATCAAACTCTTGGGCTCAAGCATTCCTCCTGCCGCAGCCTCCTGAGTAGCTGGGATTAAAGGCACCTGCCACAACACGCAGCTAGTTTTCAAGATAGGGTCTCGCTGTTGCTCAGGCTGGTCTTGAATTCCTGAGCTCAGGCAATCCCACCAGCCTTTGTCTCTCAGAGTGCCAGGATTATAGGCATAAGACACCACACTCAGCCCTCATTACCACATTTTACTTGTAAAAACCCACCTTCTTGAAAAAAAAAAAAGAACTTGTTTCTTGCCACAGTTCCTACTTCCTGGATCCCTCATCTATTCTGTCTCATATCCTTGCCCAATACATATCTCAGAGATCATCAGTACAGGGGATGGAAAATCCTCGGGGTCTGTTACATGACTGCCACTGGTGGCAGAATCTAAAACAGCAGAATTATCAATCATGGTGCTTATTGGAGCCATGGACACTTATATTAAGTGTTCAGACAGGCAAAATTAAACTAGACATTTAATAATACAAAATACTTGGAAAGAAGTCTAATACAAGAGTACATGTTGAGAAATTAAGTGTCTTTAAAGGCATATTAAGAATTTGAGGCTTGGCGCCTATAGTTCAACTGGCTAAGGCGCCAGCCACATACACCTAAGGTGGCAGTTTCGAATCCCCAGCCCGGACCCGCCAAACGACAAT
>NW_003852495.1:2638847-2641510 GCF_000181295.1 Otolemur garnettii
AGTGCCATAGCACTTAGCTCACAGCAACCTCAAACTCTTGGGCTCAAGTGATTCTCTTGCCTCAGCCTCCCAAGTAGCTAGGACTACAGGTGTCTGCCACAAAGCCTAGCTATTTTTTTTAGGGATGAGATCTCACTCTGGCTCAGGCTGGTCTCAAACTCATGACCTCAAGCAATCTACCTGCCTCGGCCTCCCAAGTGCTGGGATTACAGGCATGAGCCACCGTGCCCGGCTTGGTTATGTCTTTGTATAAGCCAATTATGGTCATTTATTATAGAAGATGCCTATAGGATAGGGTATCATTCCCCACCCCTGAGAAGGAACACAGAGAAAGAGGCTTCGAGGCCATGAGAGGAAGCCTGGCCTGCTGAACAAGGAAGTCTGGAGGGCTCACATGAACATTCACCACTCAGCTGTTCTCGCCAAAAAAGGGAAAAGAATGTGGACCTGAGGTAACCTAGGTAACCAGTGACCAATAGGAAAAGACTTAATGACCAGTAGAAGAGGGCAGTAATGGCTGGAGGCACAGAGATTTCAAATGGCGAGAAAGAGAGTATTTAGAGGGTATTTATTTCACTGCACTGCCTTTGTGCCTCTGTCTCACCCCTTCTCATCTGTGAGAGGGACCCACTGCCAACTCTCTTTGGAAGGGCTCTAAGCTTTCTCTTTATTCTTTTTTGTTGTTGTTGCAATTGTTATTGTTGTTCAGCTGGCCAGGCTGGGTTTGAACTGGCCAGCCTGGGTGTATGTAGCCAGTGCCCTATCCACGGAGCTATAGGCACCGCCGTTTCTCTTTATTCTTAAATAAAATTTATCTCTGTTATGCTGACACTTGTACAGGTTCACTTTGCTTTCTGTTCACCCTGCCTGTGCTGCTCCAGCTTTATTTTCAGTTTCCACGCACCTTTGCGTTCAGTTACCTCTGTGCCTCGCTTGAACTTTCTAGCCCAGCCAAGTAATTGAACCTGATCAACTGAGTTCAGGGAACTGAGACTCCCACAACCCAACACCCCCTATTACCATTATCTCCAAAAACTTGGAAGCATTCTGCGTGGCTTGATCCAATTCCCAGATGGAAGAGCTGGCAGTAGCAGAAGGTGGGAATTAGGGGGCAAGGTGCCGAGCCAGCATTCTTGGAACAAATAACTCTACTGGTAGAATTTTCACCAATTCATAGATGTGCAAACTAGCCAAAAGAAATTTGTAGCAGTTAAGGTATGAAGTGATTGAGCACTGGAATAGAGTTTGGCTTGGAAAGGTACATATTACAGGGTAGATTTTGGAACTGTACATAAATAGGCCTGATGATTTTTTGAGAAGAATGAAGTGGAAGATCATTCTGAAATGAATTCTTTGTGTTTTCATACAATAATTACCTGTAAGCAAAGTAAATCCAGTGATCGAGGATAGAAAATATGCTAAAAGCCTCATAAATATTTTCTAGTTAATTCTTGATAAAACCAATGGAAGGTAAGATGCGAATGAAAAACCTGAGGCCCTGTTCAGCGCCTGTAGCTCAGTGAGTAGGGCGCTGGTCACATACACCAAACTTGGCGGGTTTGAGCCTGGTCTGGGCCTGCTAAATAACAGTGACAGCTGCAACCAAAAAATAGCCAGGTGTTGCAGTGGGCACCTGCAGTCCCAGCTACTTGGGAGTCTGAGGCAAGAGACTCGCTTAAACCCAAGAGTCAGAGGTTGCTGTGAACTGTGATGCCATGGCAATCTACCTACGGTGACATAGTGACACCCTGTCTCAAAAAAAAAAAAAAAATAGCCAGGTGTTAAGGCTAGCACCTATAGTCCCAGCTACTTGGGAGGTTGAGGCAAGAGAATCACTTGAGCCCAAGAGTTTGAGGTTTCTGTGAGCTGTGATGCTACAGCCCTCTACCAAGGGCGACAGTTTAAGACTGTCTCAAAAAACAAAAAAAAAAAAAAAAGAAGAAAGAAAAGAAAAACCTGAGGCCCAAATAGTTAAATAAATTCCTTTGTGTAGTAAATGGTGGTTCTGGGATTAAACTCAACCTATTTGATTTCAAACGTGTGGCCTTTCCATCATATCACATTGCCTCTTATTATTGTGGCTATGGTTGTACTTTCTTACAAAATGAGTGATTTAGAATTAGCCTTTTTAAGTTCAAGGATTCCAATTTTCCCCAGAGTGTTCTGGGTTAAGTAGGCTTCCTGAAGTGAACATCTGAGGCCGAGAGTTAATTGCAGTTAAATGACAGTACCAAAACTGTTGCTAGTCAGCCTTGCTTTCCAGGCATAAGTAAAGGTGATTTTTAAAGGTCAGGGAGTTTAAAAGGGAACTCAAGTGTTTAAAAGAGAAATTATGGTGATTGTGACAAAGTGACTTGTAAATTAAAACCAAAAGTCCTTGATGGCTGGGCTTGAGGGAGAAGCAGAAAAGACAACAGCTGGAGGTGCCACAGAGGTAATGTCACCAGGCAATGATTACCTGGGATAAGTCAGCTTAGCCCAGAAAACAAGATTGAAAGAGATGTGAGGACAGTACTGGGGACATGTGTATGTAAATTAATGATGTCCCTTTAAACTTCAAGATTTGAGATCCATTCAATAAAAAGCCCCATTATATTTAAGGCTGTTATGCCAAATTACCCAAGGGCATATATTTTCTTTCTTTCTTTCTTTTTTTTTTTTTT
>NW_003852495.1:2642075-2650984 GCF_000181295.1 Otolemur garnettii
GGCATCACAGCTCACAGCAACCTCAAACTCCTGGGCTTAAGCGATTCTCTTGCCTCAGCCTCCCAAGTAGCTGAGACTATAGGTGCCCTCCACAATGCCTGGCTATTTTTTGTTTGTAGTTGTCATTGTTATTGGCAGTCCTGGGCCAGCTACTGTGTGTGTGGCTGGTCCCCTAGCCACTGAGCTACAGGTGCCAAGCCAAGTGTACCCGTTTAGGGTCTTGGTATACATTTCTTAAATAAAAACAGCCATATTAAGCCAAATACTTGAAACAGATAACTGGCACTCTACACTCACAGTCTTAAGGAGGGTAATTTTTACTGTGGCTCTATAACTAAAGTTTGAGGCAAACCATTAATTACATGCTTTAGCTCACAAAAAGAAATTTGTTCCAGAAGCACTTTGGGCTTTATAAAATTGCTTATTTCCCATTTTAAATAGGGTAAAATTGAATATATTATACACCTTATATTATTTTTTCCTCAGCAACTCACTTTATCCTTTGAATATGAAAAAGCCTAAAAATATTATGAGCATGTTTGTAACATTGCAAAAGTATTCCATCAAAGTAAAGCTGTTTTGGTAATTTGTTAAAAAACAAGCAGGCTCAGTCCCTGTAGCTCAAGCAGCTAGGGCACCATTTGAACAATGTGTAAGGAATCAAAGTCTCTTTGGATTATGATTCTAAATGAGGGCCTCTTTTGCATTCATAATCTTGAGGTGATTTTATTCCCCTGGAGATAGCAGTTTTATGATCAGAAACCCTAAAATTTGTCAGACTCCCGTTGGTGTAAAATAAGAAAGTCTCACTCAGATTCAGATGGTGGAAACTTGACTGCAGTGAATTCAATTCTGTTTTGATGGTCTGAGTATACAATAGGGTTACTATCCAATTTCTCTTTTCTTTCGTGATGACTCTGAGATGAAAAGCAATAAACAAAATTTTAGACATATAAGGGAGAAAATAAGACAAGTACTTTTATCATGGTTGCAAGATGTGCATTACTAATTTTTGTGTTATCCTAAGACAGACACTTCTATAATATGAGAGTAGAAGATTAGAAGAGCTTCCTTTAAAAAACCGAACACTTTTCTAGATCTCAGGGGAGTCTTTGGGGGTACCTATTTAGAGCATAACAGTAGAGTCAGTTGGAGAGTATCTGGACAAGTACAGATGAGGGTGAAGAGGATAACAGGTAAAATGTCATTGATGGGTAATAGTTTCCTTAAAGCATGATTTTTTCTGTATAGTTACTTATCTATAGCCTAGGTTTACAAATTGTTTGATAAGTTTTACTAACAGGAAAATCTATAAGTAGTTGCAACCTGGAGATACAGTTTCTCTCCTTGCACACAAACATCTTTCCATGTGCTTTGGCTGTTTTTACCTCAAAGCATGAATCCATGCTATTTGGAGGAAAATAATATTTGTGATGATGCACTGATAAATTCTCAACAGCTCAAAGATTTGCCTTAAAATTGTATTTTAAAATAATTACTTTACTGTATTAAACAAAGGGTTCACTATTGCTTAAGAGGTGACCTAGATCTGGAGTTTTACACCAGGGATGTGCAAAATTCCAAGTTGTTATTGCTACTATATCATGACTCTTGAGAGTTTATTCCTGAGCCATCTCTCAAAACAGTTTGAAATAGTAGGTCTAAAAGTCTGCATTAAAACAAAACAAAACAAAATTGCACTCCTACCCCCCAATGACTGACACCTACCTCAGTAATTTAAATAAAATAGCTACACCTTCAATAATTGACCGTTCTTTCACTTTAAAATGGAATAAAATATAAACATGCTCATTTAAATAAGTGCCACATTCACGCCATTCTGTGTACCAGAGGGCCGGAGATGGGATTCCACTCACACCAGCTTCCCATCATCAACAACACATCCTAAAGGCAATTATATGATCCAAATGAACATAACCCAGAAGATAAGGTAATTACTTGAGTAGCTGAAAAACGAGGAAGGAAACTTCCTAAGGATCTGCCAGTTCTACTTGATAACATGCCATGTATGTCTCTTAGAATTGTTTTTGATTAACCCACAGCTAGAAATTTCCCTCTACAAAAGTTAAAACCAGAAAGGAATTGGAAACGAGACGGCTAACTGGAGGGAAGGAAGATGTATACATTGCACTGAATGGCGAGGTGCTGTGTTAAGACCGTCCGTGTACTGAAGGGCAGCAAACCAGCACTGGTCAGGATCAGGAATCCTGTAGACGGGAGCAGATTGCTGTCAGTGTCAGACTTTGTAGACCTTATACTTCTGGCAGTATCTACTGTGTGAACAGTTTATTAATTCTTTGGGGGGAAAGATGAAGAAAAACATTAAGAATACATTTTAGAAGTAGACTTTCAGTATTTCTAAAGTAGACCTCATCTCAGATGAGTACTTTGAATAATATTAGTAAAAATCAATGTCATTTCTACCTTGTTTACTAATGGAACAGTCACACATGAAAGTAAATTAAATGTTATAATTAAAGCACACATCTAAACAGTAAATGTGTCTGGACTCTTCATCACCTGTAAGGGAACTGTGGGGCAAACGTAGATGCTCTCTGTACCCTGGGGGCCTGTGACAGAGCACTTGCAGGCCTGATGAATGGTCTGCACTTGGAACATAGAAAATTCCCCATAAACATTCATATATCACAGTCCTTCCGAAGAGAGCAAAATAGTAAACGGAATTGCTTGAATTCTTTGCTGCTTAATTTACTTTCCCCTTAGGAAAATTCAAGATAAATGAAAACTGGTTAATGTCTTAAACTGTGACATATATTAATAAGTCTTAAATTGCTATTATCACCTTAGCAGGCTCCTCTTACCTGCATCAACCAGTGTCCACATCCACTTTAATTCATAAACCATACTTACTTTATATTTACTATGTACCTGGCTATATGCTAGGCTCTAGGGATACAAATTGAAATAAAAGGACTCTGCCTCTACTCTCCCCAGGGAGACAAAAGGAAAAAAAAGACAAAGAAAGGACTCTGCCCTCATAAGATGTGATCCTAGTGGAGACAAAAATGTAAAAGAAATAAAAAAATTTTTTAAAAGTAAAAGAAATAATCACAAATAACTAATTGCAAATGGTGGTAACTACTTTAAGGTAAAAGCTGCTGCGTATGTTAGACTAGGAAGTCAGGATAATTCTGCAACAAAAGCAAAAATTAAGCAGAGACCTAAAAATAAGAGAAGTTAGCCTAGTAAACATAGGGCAGGTCAATTTTTTAAGTTTTTCATGCAGAGGTCCTGCATGATCTAACCAATTATTCTTTTTTTCCAATAGATGTAGAGGGTATGATAGTTTGTTGTTACACAGATGAATGGGATAGTGATTAAGTCTAGGCTTTTAGAATACCCATCACCTGAATAGTGTACATTGTATCCAGTAGGTAATTTTTCATCTCTCATATAGGTGAAACACCTAACTCGTCTCTTTCCCCCGTAGCCTCAGGCTTCACCAGATAAGATCAAAGAAAGTAGTAACGGACAACATATTCTTCATTAAGTTATGTTAAACTGGGTTATATTGAAAGGATTATGCTTAAAGTGTATGTTGTATGGATTATCAGATTACCAGGGAGGAGCTACTTACAGGGTGGGTGGTCATAAGCTGTTTAAATGGATCAATGAGGTCATTGCTGCATTGTGCTCATGTACAAAATTTCCTATGAAAGCCAATTGCAAAAAAAGAAGCTCGCCATTTAGCCTGAGCGAGCAGACGGTCACCTTTATTTAAAACACAATTCCAATAAGCGTGCTTATTCTTCACGACATCGCTTTTCTGTGAGACCTTTACTGCGACACTCTCACCCTCTCCCACCCTTCCTTTCCCCAGTCTCCAAGGCCCACTGTGTCACACTCTGTACCACCATGCACACCCACAGCTTCCTCCCACTGATGGCTGAGAATGTGGTATTGGTTTTTCCATTCCTGTGATAATGGCCTCTAGTTCCATCCAAATTGCTAAAAATGACATGGTTTCTTTTTTATGGCTGAGTAGTATTCCATGGTATGTATACACCACATTTTCTTTGTCTACGCATCAGTCGAGGAGCATATAGGTTGATTTCATATCTTTGCAATAGTGAATTGTTCTGTAATAAACATGTGAAATGCGGGAGTCTTTTTGATATATGATTTCTTTTTCTTGGGGCCAGATATCCAGTACTGAAGATTGCTGGATCGCATGGCAGATCTACTTTTGGAAAATTTTCATACCATTTGCCATAGAGGTTGTACTAATTTACATTTCCACCAAATACGTGTGAGTGTTTACTTTTCACCATATCTGCCAGCATCTATTGCTTTTTCACTTTTTTTATAACTGGAATAAGATGGTATTTTTATTCTGGTTATAAGTTGCATTTCCCTCATGGTTAGGGATGGTGAGCATTTTTTTTTAGAATGTTTGTTGGCCATTTATTTCTGTTCTTTTGAAAATGTCTGTTCATGTTTTTCACCCATTTTTAAATGGGGTTATTTGGTTTTTTCTTGCTGATTTGTTTGAGTTCCTTATAGATTCTGGATATTGGCCCTTTCTTTGTTGGCTGTAGAGTTTGTGAATGTTTTCTCCTATTCTAGGTTGTCTAGTTACTCTGTTGATTATTTCTTTTGTTGCACAAAAGCTTTTTAGTTTAATCAAGTCTCATTTATTTGTTTTTGTTTTTGCTACATTTGCTTTGGGGTCTTAGACCTGAATTCTTTACTTAGATCAATGTCCAGAATAGTGTAACCTAGGTTTTCTTCTAGAACTTTTATAGTTTCAGGTCTTACATTGAAGTATTTAATCCACTTTGAGTTAATTTTTGTTTGTGATAAGAGATAGGTATCCAATTTCATTCTTCTGCATGTGCCTCTCCAATTTTCTCAGCACCATTTATTGAATAGGGTATCCTTTCCCTAGTATATATATTAGTATGTTTTGTCAAAGAGCACTTGGTGGCAGGAATGAGGTCTGATAATTAAGTTTGCAAACTTGCCACCATACTCTTTTTGTTTTGTTTTGTTTGAGATAGACAAACTTCACCTTCAGTCAAGTGCTGCAGCCTCATAGCTCACAGCAACCTCAAACTCCTGAGCTCAAGTGATCCTCTTGCTTCAGCCTCCCAAGTAGCTGGAACTATGGGCATTCACCAGAATGCCTGGCTAATTTTAGTGGGTCTCTCATTCCTTTTTTTTTCTTTTTTGCTTGTATGAAAGGTCTTTATTGGTGGAAGGAGGGAGGCTGCAGAGCAGCACTGGGGAGGAGAGAAGAGAGGGGAGAGAGATAAGGAGAGAGAGAGTAGAGAAGAGCGAGGGAGAAGACAGGAGAGAAAGAGAGAACGAAGGCAGAAGGAGGCGAGACGGGTCTCTCATTTTTGTTCAGGTTGGTCTCAAACTTCTGAGCTCAAGCAATTCACTTATCTCTGTTTCCCAGAATGCTGGGATTATAGGCCTGAGCCACCAAGCCCAGCCCAACCATACCCATATGTTGGGAGCACTGTACAAACAACTCAGGAAGGTTTTGTAAACCTTGTTTTATCAGTGTCTCACAGTTGTGTTCATGTTGACATGTGGCAATGTCTTGCTGAGTGTCATTCCTTATTATTGTGTGTTTGGGGGTGCTGCTGCTAGAATGTCAGAGCTTGAATTAGAGCAATGAATAAACATTCATAAATTTCTTGTTAAACTTGGTAAAAGCAGAATTGAAATCAGGGACATGTTAGTCCAAGTTTATGTGGATAATGCCAAGAAGAATATGGCAGTATACAAATGAATTAAATGTTTTTCTGAGGGGAGAGAGAGTGTCACTAAAGAAGAAAGGTCTGGGTGGTCAGTAACGAGAAGAACTGATGAAAACATGGCAAAAATTCATTGACTTGTACATTGAAATCATCAGCTGACTGTAAGAAGCACAGCAAACCAAGTAAACATCAATAGAGAAACAGGAAAATCTTTACTGAAAATCTTGGTCAATAACTCAGGGCTCTTGCATCACGACAGTGCACCATCTTGTGTAGCACTGTCCGTGAGGGAGTTTTTAAGTCAGTAAAGAAATAACTTGTATTGGAACACTCTTCCTACTCACTTGATGACTTTTTATTTACCCAAAGAGAAAGGAAATATTGAAAGGAAGACATTTGTTTTCATGATATTCAGGACATCAGGGTATTATGAGGACAGCTTTGATGGTCATTCCAAAAAAGAGTTCCAAAATTGCTTTGAATGGTGGACTGGGCACTGACATCAGTGCATAGCTCTCCAAGAGTAAGTCAAAGGTGACCTTAGTGATATTCACCAATGAAGTAGATAGTACTTTTTCTAGGATGAATTAGTGAACTTAATCATCAGACCTCATATATGGTTTTATTTCTGGGTTCTCTATCCTGTTCCATTGATTTGTGTGTCTACTTTTATGCTAGTACGATGTTAGTTCTTTTGGTTTGTTTGTTTTTGTGACAGAGTCTCACTTTGTCACCCTAGGTAGAGTGCTGTGACATCATAGCTCACTGTAAACAGATGTCATTCAGCCTTGTTGTTCAATGTGCAGAGCACAAGAAGAGTAGATTTAGTATAATACTGTTTTTTTTTGAGACAGAGTGTCACTCTGTTGCCCTGGATAGAGTGCTACAGTATCAGCCTAGCTCACAGCAACCTCAAACTCTTGGGCTCAAGCAATCCTCTTGCCTCAGTCTCTTAAGTAGCTGGGACTACAGGCACCCGCCATGATGCCCAGCTATTTTTTAGAGACGAGGTCTCGCTCTGGCTCAGGCTGGTCTCAAACCTGTGAGCTCAGGCAATCCACCCCTGTCAGCCTTCTAGAGTGCTAGGGTTACAGGCATGAGCCACTGCACCTGGCATATGCTATTTTGATTACTATAGCCTTGAAGTATAATTTGAGGAAGGGTAATGTGATGTCTCCAGATTTCTTAAGCAATTTTTTCTAGTCCTGTAGTTTTCAAATATCATCTAAAACAATTCCAAAATTTATCCTCTGACTCAGACTTCTTTTTGGAGCTTGACCTGTGTATTTCATCACTTACTTGGCATCTCCACTGACATGTTTCTTACCACATCTCAAACTTGAATTATCTCAAATTGTTAAATTTAAATCTTCTACCCCTACCTCCAATCTGCCCCTCCTTCAGTCTTCTCCCTCTTCCTCTTTTTTTTTTTTGAGACAGAGTCTTACTATGTCGCCTTCAGTAGAGTGCCAAGGTGTCACAGCTCACAGCAACCTCCAACTGTTGGGCTTAAGCAGTTCTCTTGCCTCAGCCTCCCAAGTGGCTGGGACTACTGTGCCCACCACAGTGCCCAGCTATTTCTTTGTTGCAGTTGTTTAGCCACCCTGGGTGTATGCAGCTGGCACTCAACTCACTGAGCACCGGGCACCCACTGAGCACCGGGCACCGCCAGTCTTCTCTCTCTTGATGAAAGATACCTCCACCCCCATAGCTGTTCATATCAGAAACCCAGGCGTTACCTTTGACCTTCGACCCCACTCTACCCCACACATCTTATACATATATAACCAATTCAAATCAATTCTACTTACAAAACATATCTCAAGTCTGTCTTACAGATTTACTCCTGATTCTGCTTCTAGACTAGCATATTTTGCTTGAATGACTGCAGTAGCACTAGTGAATACAAACTCAGTATCTACAACAGTGTACAACCACGATCTTGGAGCCACCACTGAGCACATCTGTGACGGCAAGTGCTTTGCACTTACTGTGTACAAGCAAGAGATTCAGCATTTTCACATTATTGCTAGAAGAATTGAATTAGTTATTTCACTTGGCTTTTATGTTTAAAATGTCAAATTGAATCTTCAATTAAAAAATTCAGTCTCCAATTAAAATACTAAACATATCTTAGCCCCAGGCCATACAGCTGTTTAAAAAAGTTAACATTTTTTTCTACAACATCCTGAAAATATAATATTAATTCAAAATTTAATGGACTTGCTCTTTTAAAAATGAGGCAAAATTGTTAAATGAACTTGTAATTTAATTTTTTATTATAATTTATATAAAAGTTACTGATAACCTACCTTTTTTCTGTTAGTGCTTAAAGATGATTTTAGAAACATGCTATTGAATGGAAATATATTAATCTTTGCTAAGTCTGATTTTGAATTTATTTCCAAAAAAATCCTTAAAAACAATCTCAGGTTGTAATTAAGAATACTGACTAGAGGCAGTGCCTGTAACTCAGTCGGCAAGGGTGCCAGTCACATACACCTAGGGTGGCAGGTTGGAACCTGGCCTGCGTCTGCTGAGCAGCAATGACAACTGCAACCAAAAAATAGCTGGGTGTTGTGGTGCGCACCTGCAGTCCCAGCTACTTGGGAGGCTGAGGCAAGAAAATTGCTTGAGCCTAAGAGTTTGAAGTTGCTGTGAGCTGTGATGTCACAGCACTCTACCCAGGGCAACAGCTTGAGACTGTCTCAAAAAAAAAAGGATACTGACTACTACATAACATCTATGTCCATTTGCAACAAAGATGTGGGTCAAGTATTAACCACACCACAGGTTCAATTTCACTCCATTTTAAGGTTGAAAGCAATGCGAACTTTTATGGATATGCTGGTCATTGTTAATAAACTATAAAGGATAAAACAATTAGATTATACAGTATTTCTGACACAGATGCAAACTTCAGTAAATACACAATTATGTCAATGCTGGGACTTTCTTTTAAAGGATTTTAGAGATTTGCATTATCCATATTTGGTTTTGACAGGGGTCTCTGAGCCACTGGAGCTGTTCAGTAGACCTGGTCCAATTCATTCAACAGAACTAGCAGGTTTGGCCAAGTCAAAGTGAACCGGTATTGGGGGATGTGGGAGTAAAGCAGCAGAGAAAGAATCCATTTTATTTAAAGTGAAACACAGGCTG
>NW_003852495.1:2651099-2689222 GCF_000181295.1 Otolemur garnettii
AAGGCATTGTGGTGGGCATTGCAGTCCCAGCTACTCAGGAGGCTGAGACAAGAGGATTGCTTGAGCTCAGGAGTCTGAGGTTACTGTGAGCTATGACACCAGGGTACTCTATGGGAGGCGACAAAGTGAGACTGTTTCCAAAAAAAAAAGAAACATAGATACACATGCACTTTTCCAGAGAGATTAGAAAAGGGCTCTCCTACTGAGTGAGAGGTGATACCACACAAAGGCATTAAGTACACAAGTGTCTTATCATAGTTCCACCTACAATTATCATTGGTTCCCCGAAGGCCTGAGGTATTTTTGTCTATTTCTTATTGGTTACAGGTTACTGTAGTTACCAGTGTTTCCATTTCCTGTTAACAGTAATTGGTCCCTCTTTCCAGATAGTGTTCCCTGGTGACTAGTGGTCTTGAGCTGCTTGTGACCTTGACTGTGTGCACTGTTCTGTAACTCTGACCATTACCTCACTTTTGTGTCATAAGCTAGAAACTGCATTTTGCAGAAAACAGGTCATACTTGATCAACAGAGTCATGAGGTTGTGGAAACACTGTTTGCTGGAGGGCCCTTTTTAACTTCCTTGTCTGAAAGGCCAGATTTTTCTCCTCCTTTGCCCCTTTTTATCTTTAATCAGTTTTGATATTAGAGAAGAGGAAGCTCATTATGCTTTTGATTTAAGTTATTCCCAAAGAAGTTTATGGTTTGAGTGTTCTTATCAAAGCTTTGAAGTTGACTTTGAGTGGCAATGTCAGTTACAAAGAAAGCTCTTCAGCTCTCGTTCCACTTTCTTTAAACACTTGGACTACTTGATCTGTTAATGTGAATTAAGATTCATGGTTTTATCTGTTCCTCTTCAAATCCAGACCCAATTTCTACCTGTGAAGTTGGTTTCTTCATTTGGTTTCTTCTTTTGGTGATAAAGTGATTTATCTTCTCTATTTTCAAACTTCTAAGACAATGAATTTCGATGTGGTAGTGTCTACTCATTCCAGAGTTCATCTAAATTAAAATATGAAAATAATTCAATATATTTAATGTTTGAGCTTAAAACATCTACGTCAGTTTTAGAATTATACCTTGGAGGAGTTGAAAGTTGACTAATAGAAATGGTTATTTTTCTAAAATTCTTCTTCTTTCTTTTTTTTTTTTTTTTTTAGACAGAGTCTCACTCACTTACCCTGGGTACAGTGCTTTGGTGTTATAGCTCACAGCAACCTCAAACTCCTGGGCTCAAGTGATCTTTCAGCCTCAGTCTCCTGAATAGCTGGGATTGTGGAGGCACTTCACAATGCCCAGCTAGTTTTTCTATTTTGATAGAGATGGAATCTCACTCTTGTTTGGACTGGTCTCAAACTCCTGAGCTCAAGCAATCCTCTGACCTTGGCCCTCCCCCAGTGCTAGGATACAGGTATGAGCCACTGTGCCTGGCCTAAAGTTATTGTTTATACAGTGAAGTAAAGTCTCCTTATGTAGACAGGAACTTAGATTTTGCGAGGCACAAATAATTGTGAACCATTTCTGCTTTTCCACTGACACACAAAGAGGGAAGTGAATAGGAGAGCTTGAAAAAAATTATTTTTTTCTATCTATAAGACCACTTTTTTCTCTTATGTTTCTCTAATTTCAGCATTTCATTTTCAGGATCTCACAATGTGTTATTTAAAGTTTACAAAAAAATGTAGATTAGAAAACTTCAAAGCCATGTGCAGGTATCCAAACATCATTTTACAGACAACTCTGTTGTAACCTGAAAATTTATAAATAAACATAGTTTCTACTTCTCTGACTCATGACCACATCTCTAATTTTTTTTTTTTTTTTTTTTTATTGAATGGTAACTATGTACATTAATGCACTTCTGGGGTACGGTGTGGGCTTTCACATGCAATCCGAAATACTTCCATCAAACTGGTCAACAGAGCCTTCATGTCATTTTCTCAGTTATTGTTTTAAAACGTTCACATTCTACTCTTAGAAAGATTCACTTGTACCCCTGTAAGATAAACCTCAGAAGTGATCCCTCCAATCCCCCTCCCTCCACCCATTCCCCCTCCCTTCTCCCTCCCCCTTCCCCATATTCTTAGGCTATTTGGTTATAGCTTTCATATAAAAGGTACAAATTAGTTTCATAATAGGGGTGTGTACAGTGGATATTTTTTCCTCTATTCTTGTGATACTTTGCTCAGAAGAACATTCTCCAGCTCCATCCATGTGAACATGAAGGACATAAAGTCTCCATCCTTCTTAATGGCTGCATAGTATTCCATGGTGTACATATACCACAGTTTGTTGATCCATTCGTGGATCGATGGGCACTTGGGCTTCTTCCATGACCTGGCAATTATGAATTGGGCTGCAATAAACATTCTGATACAAATATCTTTGTTGTAATGCGATTTTTGGTCTTCTGGGAATATACCAAATAAAGGAATTGCAGGGTCAAATGGCAGGTCTATTTTTAGTTCTCTAAGTGTTCTCCAGATGTCTTTCCAAAAGGAACGTATTAGTTTACATTCCCACCAGCGGTGTAGGAGTGTTCCCTTTTCTCCACATCCATGCCAGCATCTCTGGTTTTGGGTTTTTGTGATATGGACTAATCTCACTGGAGTTAGATAATATCTCAAAGTAGTTTTGATTTGCATTTCTCTGATGATTAAGGATGGTGAGCATTTTTTCATATATCTGTAGGCCGTATGCCAATCTTCTTTAGAGAAATTTCTCTTCAAATCCCTTTCCCACCCTGAGATGGGATCACTCGTTTTCTTCTTGCTAATACGTTTAAGTTCTCTATGGATTCTGGTTATTAAACCTTTGTCGGAGACATAACCTGCGAAAATCTTCTCCCATTCTGATGGCTGGCTACACATCTCTAATTTTTGTGGTAGAACATTGGTTGTGTTAACACCGAATAAGAAATACTTTTCCATTGATCTACTGTATAATTTGTGATTTGATTTCCCAACACTTGGATATACTCCAAGGGTTTTGCTCCTGAGCACCTGGTTACTTTCTGATCCTAATTACTCTGTAATTGAGGAATAATGTTTTTGAGTCCTGAATTTTTGGTGTTATGTTCTCATCCCCGTAAGGGTTCTCATTATGCTTTTATTAAAATTTAATTTTATCCCCTTTATTAGATTTGCTGCTATATAAGCCACCTGTCCTAGTTGTTCCACTTGATCTGCCTCCTTCCAGCTACTGTGTCCTGTGGAGTAACTTGTAATCATTTTATTTGGCTTACTTATTTCATTTTTTTTTTGTTAGTTTGGTTTTTGAGACAGAGTCTTACTATGTTGCCCTGGGGAGAGTGCTGTGGCATCACAGCTTACAGCAACCTCAAACTCTTGGGCTTAAGCGATTCTCTTGCCTCAGCCTCCCAAGAAGCTGGGACTACAGGCACCCGTCACAATGCCCGGCTATTTTTGTTGTTGTTGTTGTTGTTGTTGTTGTTGTTGTTTAGCTGGCCTGGGCAGGGTTTGAACCCACCACCCTTGGTGTGTGTGCCTGGTGCCATCACCACGGGCCTTATGGGTGCTGAGCCAGCTTACTTATTTCAGAGAGTTTGGAATGTACCAAACTCTGGTGATCAGGACCTTAGAGTCTTTTAAAAACTGTTAGATTAACAGGAATTATAACAGTATGTCCAACTTTAAGGAAGAGAACCCACCTAAAAGTCATTTGAACAATGAGGAAAATTATTATCTGACATAATACGAATTCTAGAGATAGGGCAGTTCCAGGGTTGAATAATCCAGTGATTCAACAGTTAAGGTTAGTTCACCTAGACGTTTTCATCTTTCTACTTTCCCAAATTCAGTATGTTGCTTGGGCAGATTATTTCTAAGATTCATATTGTAGATGCCAGAGTCTAGGGATAGAGGGGAATTTTCTATTTCCATGTATCTTTTAAGGGGAGAACATTTCCTGGAGGTTCCTTTGTCTTACTAGCCAGATTTATGTCACATATCTATTCCAGAAATAATTGGTAAATGAAATGGAATAACACCTTGGCTTAACTCAGCAGTGGGTCTTGGAACCTGGGGGCCTCGAGATCCTTTCAGGGAGTTAAACAAGGTTAAAATCGTTTTCCCTGATAATGCTAGGGTGTTATTTACCTTTTTTCACAATTGAATTCTTCATTGCCAGGCATCTATATAAAGTTTGTGTTTCAATTATTTGTCTTTCTGGTGTACTGACGTACTTTAGTTATCTTAGTGTCAGTATTCCTTGTGCAGTTGTTTGAGTTGTGAGCCAAAATGCCCCCTTTTTTCATGGAATGCTGTTTTTTTTTAACCTGTAAAGACTGACAAACGGGCTGGGCGCCTGTAGCATAGTGGTTACTGTGCCAGCCACATTTGTTGAGGCTGGCGGGTTCAAACCTGACCTGGGCCAGCGAAACAACAATGACAAACTGCAACAACAACAACAACAAAAAATAGCCAGGTATTGTGGCGGGTGCTTTGGTCCCAGCTACTTGGGAGGTGGAGGCAAGAGGATTGCTAAAGCCCATGAGTTTGAAGTTGCTGTGAGCTGTGACACCATGACATTTTACCGAGGGGGACATAGTGAGACTCTGTCTCAAAAAAAAAAAAAAGACTAACAAACAAACACAATATCCTTATTAAGAGTTTGCTATTTTGGCTTGGAGCCTGTAGCCCAGCGGCTAGGGCGCCAGCTACATAGACCAGAGCTGGCGGGTTTGAACCCAGCCTGGGCCTGCCAAACAACAATGACAACTACAACCAAAAAATAGCCAGGCGTTGTGGTGGGTGCCTGTAGTCCCAGCTACTTGGGAGGCTGAGGCAAGAGAATTGCTTCAGCCCAGGAGTTGGAGGTTGCCATGAGCTGTGAAGCCAAGGCAGTCTACCTAGGTCAATGTGATGTAGTGAGACTCTGTCTTAAAAAAAAAAAAAAAAAGAAAAAGTTTGGCATTTTGCTTTTTTTTTTAGGCAAAGTGAGCCTGTCATTTCAAGGGAAACACAGTATTTGTTGTTAATGATGAGATCCAAACTTTCAAGTGAAAATTAAAATGTGAGAGAGCTTGTGTCTATACCACTGTGAGCTTAACAGCTTCCCAGTATAGTACTTAAAGATTTGTCTGACTAGACTGGTGATGATATTAACAAGAGTTTTTTTTAACACAGCATGATGATATCTGATAGCATTTGCAAGGTATAGTGAAGCAGTGTTTTTCCAAAGACAAATGCATATTACAAAATTATGCATGGGTAAAAAAATCTATTCAAAGACCCAAAATATGTCAAAAGATTTAAGGATAACAGAGTACAGAATTTCCACTGATATGTTTCCTGATTTTACGTTAATTAACCTCCAAGAAACTACCACTTTTGAGTTTTATATAGTATCAAAGAAGAATATCCAAACTATCTGAAAAAGTTATTAAAATACTTCTTTTGGATGGGCACTGTGGCTCATGCCTATAATCCTAGCACTCTGGGAGGCCGAGGTGGGTGGATTGCTCGAGCTCATGGGTTTGAGACCAGCCTGAGCAAAAGGTGAGACTCTGCATCTGCTAAAAATAGAAAAAAATGAGACAAGAGTATTGCTTAAGCCCAAGAGTTGGAGGTCACTGTGAGCCATGCGCCATGGCTCTCTACCTAGGCAATAGCTTGAGACTTTGTGTCAAAACAAACAAACAAAACTTCTTTTCCAATTACATATTTGTTTTTTTTTTGTTTTTTTTTTTTGAGACAGAGCCTCAAGCTATCTCCCTGGGTAGAGTGCTGTGGCATCACAGCTCACAGCAACCTCCAACTCCTGGGCTCAAGCGAGTCTCCTGCCTCCGCCTCCCAAGTTGCTGGGACTACAGGTGCCCGCCACAACGCCTGGCTATTTTTTTTGGTTGCAGCCATCATTGTTTGGCAAGCCCAGGCTGGATTTGAACCTGCCACCTTAGGTGTATGTGGCTGGCGTCTTAGCCACTTGAGCCACAGGCGCTGAGCCACCAATTACATATTCATATGAGACTCAATATATATGCTTCAAACAACACAGACTGAATGAAGAAGCAGATAGGAGAATCCATGTCTTCTTTTAAGCTAGGCTTCTCAAATTTTGAAAACCGTAGCCAATTTCTGTAAAAATATTATATGTGTAATGGGTATATTATTTTTAATTTTAAGTAGATTAATAAATATTTTAAACAATTTTTGTTTTAGTTTCTAAAATGGTAAATATTAATAGGCATGACTTATAAAAACAATTGCACTTTGTGATCCTTAGTAGTTTTGGAGACTATAAAAGCATCCTGCAACCAAAAATTAGAGAATCACCTGGTGTAAATTAATCAAAGATTTACCATTTGGGGCTTGGCTTTGGCCTTTCTGTGTATGTGAGTCTCTGTTGTTTCAATAAAAGCAGGATTCTGTTAAGTAGGAAAAAGTGAGAGCAAGTAGCTAATGGCTTGATAAGACAACAATAATCTGCCCAGATAAGGTGAAGGGGAATTGTTCCAGTGGCATGTGATAGTCAGCAAGCTGTGACCTCTTTTGAGAAATATTAACAAGATTCTTAGGTCTTAGAGATAGTGGAGTATTCCTGGACCCCAGATTTTGAGGGAAAACATTCTCCATAAACTGGACACAAAAAGTGGACAGAAGCAGTTAGTTGTTTTCATTCCCTTGTGGATCAGCCTGAGTCTCCAGCCTGGCCCCTGCAACAAGGGTGGTCTTTGCCCAAAGCTGAGTGTGTTTTGCTTCTTCCCCAGAGAAGGCAAAACAAGAACATCTCCTATGTCTGTTCCATATTACAGATCTCAGCTGTACTAGGGCTCACCTCCAGCTTCCACAGGACAGAGATGTTTTGAATGATGGATTGGTAGTTATTCAAGAAAATCAATGCAGTGAGAATAAAGGGAGTATGTAGAAATAGAGTCACATAATATCTGATGAGATCAGAAGGAATAATGGTGTCAAAGAAAACAGTCATCGGTATATAATGATCCTGTTGGATGACTGGGGAAATTATAATGATCATTCCTCCCCTTTTTTTTTGAGACAGAGTTTTACTCTGTCACCCAGGCTAGAGTGCTGTGGCATCAGCCTAGCTCACAGCAACGTCAAAATCCTTGACTCAAGCAATCCTCCTCGCTCAGCTTCCTGAGCAGCTGGGACTACAGGTGCTCTTCCCAGCATTCACCTAATTTGTCTATTTTTAGTAGACATGTGGTCTCATTCTTCCTCACGCTGATCTCCAGCTCTTCAGCTCAAAGGATTCTCCTGCCTCAGCACCCCCAGAATGCTAGGATTACAGGCGTTAGCCACCACACAGCCTATAATGCTTGCCCTTAACCATGACTGCGGACACAATAGGAGCCATGGATTAGAATTTAAAACAAGAGTTTTTTCTTCGGACATAACTGGGTTTAATATCCTTGAAGGTCTGTGTTGGTGGCGATACTCAGTAGGTAGTTGGAAATATTAGCTGACCTTTAAAAGAGAGATTAAGTTTAGAACATTGGAATGTTCCCATAAAGGTCATAGTTGAAGCTTCAGGAGTTGGTGAGATTTCTTTTCCCCAAGAGTTAATATGAAGCAATAAGACAAGGCAATAAAAGTTAGAAACTTAAGAAATACCACTTATCAGATGGGAAGCAGAGCAATCTAGTATTGAGACTGGAAAAAAGGGTATTAGAGCAGAGAACAAAGAGAAAGTGTTATTGAAGATACTGAAAGAAGAGAGAGCTTGCACAAGAGAATTCTAACAGTGCAGGAAGATTGTAAAAAGTCAATAAAATAAGACTGTAAAGGCAAGTAAGAAGTCAATGATGACTTTAAAAAAATAAATAAACTTTTAAAAACAGTTTCAGAATTAAAGAAAATGAAAGTCCAGGGAGTTCTATAGGCTTCACATCTAGCTTCCTGTATTATTAACTTCTTGCATTAGCTTATTTGTTGCAGTGAACCAACACTGATACAGTCTTATTAACTAAAGGCCATAGTTTATTCAGATTTCATGGTTTTTACCTTTAGTCATCACGAATCCTTCATTTCCTCTTGGTTGTGATGATGGTTTCTCAGATTTCCCTTGTTTTCCTGATTATCTTAACAGTTCTAAGAGTACCGGTAAGGTAGTTTGTAGAATGGCTCTCAGGTTTTTCTTGTGATCAGACGCTAGTTAAGGGTTTTGGGGAGGACAACCATAGAGGTAAAGTGCCATTTTCACCCCATCTTATCATACTTAAATATTACCAGTATGATTTATCTTTGTTGATGTTGACCTGGATCATTCGGCTGAGTCATCCTTTGTCAAATGGCTCCACCGTGAAGTTGCTCTTCTCCCCCTTTTCCAGACTGTACTCTTTTTTTTTTTTTTTTGAGACAGAGCCTCAAGCTGTCCCCCTGGGTAGAGTGCTATGGCTTCACTGCTCACAGCAACCTCCACCTCCTGGGCTCAAGCAAGTCTCCTGCCTCCGCCTCCCAAGTAGCTGGGACCACAGGCGCCTGCCACAACGGCCGGCTATTTTTTGGTTGCAGCCATTATTGTTGTTTGGCGGGTCCAGGCTGGATTCGAACCTGCCACCTTAGGTGTACGTGGCTGGTGCCTTAGCCGCTTGAGCCACAGGCGCCGAGCCCAGACTGTACTCTTTGTAAAGAAGTTCCTACGTATATAGCCCACACTTAATAAGTGAGAAGTTGTGTATTTATTTGTTTATTTATTTTTTGAGACAGAGTCTCACTCTGTCACCCTGGGTAGAGTACCATGGCATCACAGCTCATAGCAGCCTCAGACTCTTGAGCATAAGTGATCCTCTTGCCTCAACCTCCCAAGTTGCTGGGACTCTAGGCACCTGCCACAACTCCTGGCTGTTTTATTTTTATTTTATTTTTTTAGTAGAGGTAGGGTCACTCTTGCTCAGGCTGGTCTTGAACTCCTGAGCTTAGGTGATGCACCTGCCTCAGCCTCCCAGAGTACTAGGATTACAGGCGTGAGCCACCATGCCCGGCCCATTGATGACATTTTGAGTAAGGGGAACACAGTGTGCTGAGTAGTAAATAAGCAATGAAGCAGTGGAAGCACAAAGACAGGTAAGTAGCGCCTCAAATCAAAGTGAGGCTTATTATTTATCTTCAAAAGTCCTGAACATCTTAATCTCATAAAAACATAAATAGATGAAAGTCTTGGCTACGGAGTGAAAATCCCCAAAGCATTAAAAATAAAAGGCAACCTAAAAAGCCTGGAGTGATTAATTTGGATGAATGCTGAGGATGCCACTAAAAATTTATATCCAATGAAGCTGAAGAAAGAAAATAGTTACTATATGTTCTTACTGCTTTTATATTTGGCTTACGCTAATTTTTTTTTAAACAGGGAGTAATGTGGTAAACGCTAATTACAATGAGAGTGTGCCAGAATTTTTGATGCACTCGAAACTTCTCTGTGAATGCCAACAGTGCAGGATTATAGAGAAAATGATTTGATTTTAGGTCTCATTTAATTCTTGCAAGGACTTGATCTTCAGAAATGCTATAAAAAATGTCTTCTAAAGGATAGGTAATTTTTCTCACAGTCCTCTAGCAGTAAAACAATTTAAAAATATGTAGAAGACAGAAGTTGTGTTTATTTTGTTTTCTGATCATTTCCTCAGTCCACATGACTTAAGTTTTCAAATTTTACCAGTGGCAAAGGAATTGAGATTTGAGGGTATGCTTGATAGGTTCTGGACAGATTCAAGATGAAAAAAAAACATGTTAATTTATAACTCCTCCCACACATACCATTGTTAGCCACGTCTCATGCTTTGGGTCCAGGGAAAGAATCTCCAGCAGCCATTCTCATAGGATTTACTTAGTACTTAGTTCACATCAAGCAATGCACCAGAGGCTGGGGACACTACATTAAACAGAGCACAGTCCTCCCTGGCACAGATCGGTGAGTACAGGAGATGTCCTTGTACAGGGAGGGAGTGGGCAAGTAAACCGCATGGGAGGTACAGGTGCCAGTGTATAGGAGGACACCTGACCTAGAAAGGGGTAGGGAAGCTCCTACTGATACCTGAACTGAATCCTGAAGGACAAGTAGGAGGTAATCAAGTGAAGGAAGAGCAAAAGATGCAGAGGAGAGGAAGCACTCTAAGTAAGGGAAAGCGTGACAACTGAGGACGTAGCTAGTGTTTCAGTAGTGCTTGGGTCATACAGTCCTGGAGTTACATCGTCCAATAGAAGCATAAAAGCAAACCACATGTGCAATTTAAAATTTATCTTAGCTTACCTTATCATAGCCTATCCTATCTTCTCTTATCTTCTCCTTTTTTTTTTCTTGGGACCAAGTCTCACTGGATAGAGTGCTATGGTGTCACAGCTCACAGCAACCTCCAACTCTTGGGCTTAAGCGATTCTCTTGCCTCAGCCTCCCAAGTAGCTGGGACTACAGGAACCCGCCACAAGGCCCAGCTATTATCTTCTCTTATCTTATAAGTCTCACTCTGTCATCCCAAGGAGTACGATGGTGGCATTATCATAGCTCACAGCAACCACAAACTTCTGGTCTTAAGGGATCCTCTTGCCTCAGCCTCCAGCTAGCTGGGACTACAGGCATATGACACCACATCCAGCTAATTTGTCTGTTTTTAGTAGGGGTCTCCCCATAGCTCAGGCTAGTTTTGGACTCCTGAGCTCAAGCAGTCCTCCTATCTCAGCCACCCAGAGTGCTAGGATTATGGTGATGAGTCACCACACCCAGCAATTAAAAATTTTGTAGTAGTCACATTAACGAAGTAAAAAGAATCAGGAGAAATTTTAATGATCTTATTTAGCACAATGTACTTAAAATCTCATCTCAGTGTGATCAATATGAAAAATTATTAATGAGATAGTTTTACTTTTTTGTACTAAATTTTGTAAATCCACTGTGTGTTTTACATTTACATCATGTCTCAATTTAGACCAGCCACATTTCATGTGCTCAATGCTACATGTGGCTAGTAGCTGTCATACTGAACAGTACAGTTCTATTGTGAAGTAATGAGAGATAAATATATGGAGATAAAATGAGAGCAGGTAGGTCACATATTGTTTGTCAGCTAAATCAATTAACCCAAGGGGGATGGGAGGCTTTGAAAGGTTTATATGTGGGTGTGACTGATCAAATTAGTGATGGATTTCAACTTTCACTGTGGACGATGGTGTGGAGGAGACCTTGATCTGGAGCCAACTAGCTCTAGGCCATGGAGCGATGTGGGTGTGGTGAGAAGTGGAAGTCCGGTCCTTTGGAGAGCGACTTTATAGGTTTTGATAGTGTGCTGAGAAGAGGAGACAAGAATGATCACTTCACTTCTGCTTTCCCCCTCACTTTCTGGGGAGTTCAGAAGAACCTGTCTGAGAACTAAGGGAAACCAGGAAGGATGCAGAATTGAGATAGAATGTGTTCAGCTTGGGAGATCTTAAATTATGAGTTGCCTGTCAGACATCCAGGTGTAATGTTTACTTGTGAAACAGAGAGATGGATGTCACCAGCATAGCGACAGTAACTGGCACCAGGCTACTGGATAGAAGAGTGTATTAAACAGTAATTCTCAAACTTGAATTTTTTTTTTTTTTTTAGAGAAAGAGTCTTACTTTATCACTCTCAGTAGAGTGCTATGGCATCACAGCTCATAGCAACCTCCAGCTTTTGAGCTTAGGTGATTCTCTTGCCTCAGCCTCTCAAGTTGCTGGGACTATAGGAGCCTGCCACAAAGCCCAGCTTTTTTTTTTATTGCAGTTTGGCCAGGGCTGGGTTTGAACCCTCCACCCTTGGTATATGGGGCTGGCGCCCTACTCACTGAGCCACAGGTGCCACCCTTAAACCTGAATTTCTTTTTTTTTTTTTTTTTTTTGAGACAGAGCCTCAAGCTATCCCCCTGGGTAGAGTGCCATGGCATCACAGCTCATAGCAACCTCCAACTCCTGGGCTCAAGCGAGTCTCCTGCCTCAGCCTCCCAAGTAGCTGGGATTACAGGCACCTGCCACAACGCCTGGCCATTTTTTGGTTGCAGCCATCATTGTTGTTTGGTGGGCCCGGGCTGGATTTGAACCTGCCACCTTAAGTGTATGTGGCTGGCGCCTTAGCTGCTTGAGCCACAGGCGCCGAGCCAAACCTGAATTTTTAAAGAGAATTAACTGGGAGTTAATGTAAAATGCAGATTCTTTTTTTTTTTTTTTGACATAGAGTTTCACGTTGTCACCCTTGGTAGAGTGCCCTGGCATCATAGCCCATAGCAACCTCACTCTTAGGCTCAAGAGATTCTTTTGCCTCAGCCTCCCAAGTAGCTGAGACTATAAGCGCCCGCCAACAATACCTGGCTATTTTTGTTTTTAGAGACAGGGTCTTGCTCTTGCTGAGGCTGGTCTTGAACTCATGAACTCAGGCAATCCACCAGCTTCCACTTCCCAGAGTGCTAGGATTACAAGCGTGAGACACAGTGACTGGCCAGAAATTGCAACTTAAAAAAATTTTTTTGGCTTGGCACTTGTAGCTCCGTGACTAGGGCACCAGCCACATACATCAGGACTGGCAGGTTCCGAACCCAGCCTGGGCTTGCCAAACAACAATAACAACAAAATAGCCAAGCACTGTGGCAGCAGCCTGTGGTCCCAGCTACTTGGGAGACTGAGGCAAGAGAATCCCTTAAGCCCAAGAGTTGGAGGTTGCTGTGAGCTATGATGCCACAGCCCTCTACCAAGGGCAACGTAGTGAGACTCTGTCTCAAAAATAAATAAAATAAATAAATAAAATTTTAGTTCAAAATATTAAGGGGAAACACATGATTTTGTTACATGGGTCACTTTTGCAATGCTTGAGTCAGGGCTATTTGTGTGCCATCGCCCTAATAGTGTTCATGGTACTCAGCTGTGGTCACTGTATTCATTAGATGGGTTTTTACTCCTCCCCCCAATTACATTTTTAATAAGAGCACTTAGAAACTTTGAGACACTATGATGCCAGTGGGTCTTAAAATACTCTTACACACACTGGTGTATGATGATTAATAAGAGGGCCTGGAAGACATTGCCTACATGTATGGAAGGTTAGAGAACAAAAGCCCTTGGAAGAAGCTAAGAAATGAGCCACTGGAGAGGTCAATGAGAAAGCAGAAGAGTGCTGTCTTCAATTACAGTAGAAGAGGCTGCCAGATTTTAACCGAAGGGGAGTGAGGGTAGAGGTGGAACACCTAGGCAAGCACCTTATTGAGTGACACATTCAGCACCAAGTAGGGGGATTAAGAGGTACCACTTTGCCGCTTAAGATGTCTGTCTGAGGATGTTGTTTCACCCTATAACCAAACATCAAATTCCTTGAGGATTTGGAGGAAGTGGGAATTGCCTCAGAATAACAAAGAAATGAAACAGGATGAAAGTGACAACTGGATTGAGTAACTGAGGTCATTGGCGCCAATTCAAATAACCTATTAGGGATGGAAACCCAACTTCAATAGTTAAGTTGAGCAAATGGGTCAAATAAACTTAGAAAAATCTGTTCAGGTGTTGTCGCAGGGACATGGAGGAAAGAGAGGCAGAATGCATTCAGGGGTGTTCACGCGGGGAATGCCAAAGGAGGCTTGCTCTTTTTCTGAGTCTGTTTATTTCCATTACATATGTTGATTCAATACTGTAAAACCATAGAATCTCTGACCATGTTTCAGAGAATATAGCTACTAAATAATTTAAGTTTATACATTCAAATCAGTCAAGTGATCTTCAGTCATACCTCCTCTCTTAATAATTGGAGTGAATAAACCATTTTGCAGAATAATGACAGCTGATTACTGATGGCTTGAGAAAGTGCCTAGTTACAGTAGGTTGGGGTCTAGATGAGGGAGATGAGAAAAGAGGAAAAGCTGGAACCTTGAAATTGAATTCTCAGTTACCTTTTTACCTATCCTCTACTGGCCAGCCATCTTTCATTGGCAGAACATTCCTCCCTGCCCCAGACTGGCAAAATCCTATCATCATTCAATCATGGTGAGCCCACAAGTCAGTTTATGTCTCTCTACTAAATAAAAGGTTATCAGAACTTCATTGTCAAAATATTTTGTTTGCTGTTACCTCTTCTCTACCTCTTAATACCACCTCTGTTATCTGGTTAATCTAGAATTGGCGAAGTATCAGCCACCAAACTTATTTGACATTGTTGTGTACTACCTTAGATTAATTGCACAAATGCAGTAAATATTTAAAAGATGTGCTTTGCTTTCAGTATAAATGTGAAGTGCTGCAAAATATAAAAACTCCAATGAAAGGAGATATAAATAGGAGTATTTGAGCTTCCTTTCTAAGCATAGCTAAAAGCTTAACTAGGTTAAATGTAAATTAGCTGTTTTTTATTTTCTCCTAAAAGAGTGGATCTATTTTGAAATGGAGCCAATTAATTTTAAAATCACATATGTATCACGTTCAAGGTTTGCCCAATTGCCTCCCCCAATCTAACTATATTTAAAAAATATTACTGGGCAGAGGTATACCAGCATTGTACTGGCTCATAGGTCACTACCTATACATTTTGATTATCTCAGAAGAGCTCCAGCTACAAAGCTATTGTTTTGTGTTCGAAATTCTTACTTAAAAAGTAGGGGAAAAAATTGCAGACTACTTCTGAAATCATATTCCCCAAATTACATTTAAAAATCATTTATTTGTTGGTTTGGTGCCCGTAGTGTGGTTAGGGCGCTGGCCACATATACCAGGGCTGATGGGTTTGAACTCAGCCCAGGCCTGCTAAACAACAGTGAAAACAACAATAAATAAAATAGCCAGGTGTTGTGGTGGGTGCCTGTGGTCCCAGCTACTTGGGAGGCTGAGGCAAGAGAATTGCTTGAGCCCAGGAGTTTGAGGTTGCTGATGCCACGGCACTCTACTGAGGGGGACATACTGAGACTCCGTCTTTAAAAAAAAAAAAAGAAGTCATTTATATGTTGTGATATGGTTCCAAATTCCTTGAACAGTATAAACAGTAGTAGTATATTTGTTTAATGTTTATTTATTATATTGCTTTATTTACTGTTTACTTTTTTATTTTTCAATATTCCAAACAAACTGTACCATTTACACCTTAATTCTCCATTCCCCTTTCCACTTCCCAAGCCTCCAGCGTCTGGTAACCACTAGTCTACTTTTTGTCTCTATGAGTTTTCCTATTCTAGGTACCTCAAGAAGCGAAATCATTCAATATTTGTGTTTTTATATCTGGCTATTTCACTCAGCATAGTGTTTTCAAGGCTCATTGATGTTGTACCATATATTTCTTTCTTTCTTTTTTTTTTTTGAGACAGAGCCTCAATCTGTTGCCCTGGGTAGAGTGCCGTTGCATCACAGCTCACAGCAACCTCCAACTCCTGGGCATAAGTGATTCTCTTGCCTCAGCCTCCCAAGTAGCTGGGACTACAGGCACCTGCCACAACACTCAGCTATTTTTTTTGTTGTTGTTGTATTTGTCATTGTTGTTTAGCAGGCCCGGGCTGGACTCAAACCCGCCAGTCTCAGTGCCTGTGGCCGGTGCCCTATTCACTGAACTATGGGCACTGAGCCTCTTCTTTCTTTAATTACCAACATTTTTAGAGGAAGTAGTATAGCTGTCCTTGCAAAAAATAGGAACCTACACACAGTCCTAACATAAGAGGTGAGATAATACAAGGGTTAAAAGTCTAGGCTCTAGACCTAGACTGCTTGGACTGAAATCCTGGCTCCTATATTCTATATAAGCACCTTGGTTTTCTAAATCTGTAAAATGGGTCTATTTAACTCACAGAATTAGTGTAGGAATTAAATGAGTTCTATTTAAAGCATTTAAATGGTGACTGGCACATTTTAAACTGTACAATTTTATGTGTTTAGGGTGGGAAAACAGACTGTAAAACATAACTGCTTAGAGAAAGCAACTGCCATTCTAATTAGAATGAAACTTGGGTGTGGTAAAATCATAGGAGGCCGTAGGTGAGATCACCCAGGAGAAAGCAACCAAGTCACGTGTGATGGGTCACTAACTATTGGCACTACCAAAAACGTTTCTCACAAAACATTAGGACATTTTTAAAACTTATTAAAAATGTGTGCTGGAAAGAAAAGTTGGTTTACGGGAGTCTGTGAAAATGGAAATGCTACTTATTCTATAAAAAATAACATGATTCAAGCTTTACTTAGAGACAGTACAAAAACTTGGAAATCTCTATAAGCTACATTTGTTTTGGCAAATCATTTACTGCCTTCTCTAATGTGTAGAATTTTGCTGCATTCTTGTCAAAATTTTTAATAAAGAAGAGTAAGCAATATTTGCAAAGATAAAGCAGGTGTGTCTTGATTTTAAAAGATGTTATGGATTATTTTCATAAATGTCAGTTGTGAAATGTGTCTCCTTATTATCTTAGATACCTTAGGAAAGATTCGAAATTTTCTCTTACGTGATGACATTTGGAAATGAATTTCAAAATGGATTTATTAATCTCAACCCAATTTAACAAAGGAACATTTAAATGTGTTTACGTGATAACTTATTGCTACCTCATTTCCATGTTGATAATTATTCTTAATTTGAAGTGTAATCATCCACACTTTTCAAATTTGTAATATTTGCAATGAGGATATTGATACCACTTTTTTCTAATTCCTATAGAGTAGGAGTTGTTTTTTGTTTTTTACTTTTTTAACAAAGCTACTCAATCGTGATTGTGGAAGGAGACAATGTTAAATCACTTAAGTATAACACACAACTTTTAGACCAACTGGAGTTAAGTTTTGAAAAGTATTTCTCCAGTACTGCTACAGTTCCAAACTATCTGAAATGGCTATCTAGCAAGCCTACCATTTTTATTCATCTTACTTAGTATTCTGTGAGCAAATGGGGCTAGCTAGAAACAAGATAGAGAGGTTGGCAGTTGGTCTACAGCTTTCCTTCTTTTTTTTTGAGACAGAGCCTCAAGCTGTCCCCCTGGGTAGAGTGCTGTGGCATCACAGCTCACAGCAACCTCCAACTCCTCGCCTCAAGCGAGTCTCCTGCCTCTGCCTCCCAAGTAGCTGGGACCACAGGCGCCCGCCACAACGCCCCAGCTATTTTTTGGTTGCAGCCATCGTTGTTGTTTGGCGGGCCGGGCTGGATTTGAACCCACCAGCTTAGGTGTATGTGGCTGGTGCCTTAGCTGCTTGAGCCACAGGCGCTGAGCCTACAGGTTTCCTTCTTTCCCTTTGCATCACAGTATCTTTAGGAGTCCCTAGATAACTTTGTTTTATCTTTTCTTAGAATTTCCTCTTCAGAAAAGTCCTAAAAATGTACATATTCCCACTCATAGTAGTATAAATAAGTAATAAAATGGTAGCAAATTTCTCTTTGGTTTCAAGGCTTAAGAATGAAATACTAAATGTGAAAGTCCAGTAATTGGGGGTATAATAAGAGTAGGCTTAGGGTAAGATGACATCTTGGCATTATTATGTGTGGTCTGCTGTGTTAGTCTGGCTCTTGCTCTGAGCTTTATGCCTTTTTTTGTTTGTTTGTTTTTGAGACAGAGTCTCACTAAGTCACCCTTGGAAGAGTGCCACTGCGTCACAGCTCACAGAAACCTCTAACTGTTGGGCTTAAGTGATTCTCTTGCCTCAGCCTCCCGAGTAGCTGGGACTACAGGCGCCCACCACAATGCCCGGCTATTTTTTGTTGCAGTTGTCATTGTTTAGCTGGCCTGGGCCGGGTTCAAACCCACCAGCCTCCGTGTATGTGGCTGGTGCCATAACCACTGTGCTGTGGGCACCGAGCCTGAGCTTTTTGCTTTTGTTTATTCTTCTGAGTCGGTCTTCCTCTTTCTCCTGAGCCATGTCTCACTTTTATTTTTGAAAGATCTTGACATGGCGAATTAGAAGCTGTAAAACTCTCTGTTACTATTTCTCTTTCAGGAGAGCTGCCTGATGTTTAAGGCCTTTGTATTTCTATGGTTTAAAGCTAAGGAATCTGGCTAGTCTAATATTAGATCATCTAGGCAAATTATAACAAAGTTATTTTTTCTTCTCTGAGTGGGGAGCTGCTTAAATTTTAGTGTTAATCGTTTCATTTCTCCAATCTATTTTTATCTCTGCGGATAGCCTGAAACTCAGTTTCCTTGCATAAGTCTAGCAGTTCAGAATGATCTCACTTGACAGGGACAATTTGTCTCTTACCAGGGTTTGTATTGGTTTATCTCTCTTCCTTGTCTTTGAATAACCATCTCAAAGTGGTGGGCTCTGTGGAAGAGAGTGGCTTTCCCAGATATACAAGGGTTGCTCTTTATTTTATTTATTTATTTATTTATTTTTGTAGAGACAGTCTCACTTTATCGCCCTTGGTAGACTGCCGTGGCATCACACAGCACATAACAACCTCCAACTCCTGGGTGTAGGCAATTCTCTTGCCTCAGCCTCTCGTAATTTATTTATTTTTTTGAGACAGAGTCTCACTCAGTCACCCTGGGGTTGCATGCTGTGGTGTCATAGCCCACAGCAACCTCAAACACTTGGGCTCAAGAGATGGTTTTGCCTCAGCCTCCCCAGTAGCTGAGACTACAAGGGCCTGCCAGAAAACCTGGCAATATTTTCAGAGAAGGGGTCTTGCTCTTGTTCAGGCTGGTCTGGAACTCCTGACTTTAAGCAATCCACCCACCTTGGACTTCCAGAGTGCTAGGATTATAGGCGTGAGCCACCCTGCCTGGCCCCGTGTTGTTCTTTAAAGTGGGACATAAGTGAGAACTTCCAGGGACCTTGCAAAGCCCACTTAACTTTTGGAATGTCAAATTTTTAGAGTCTGCAAAAAATGAAATAATAGAGCCATAATTTCTCCAGAGATCAGAAAAAGACTCCCCCTACCCCGGGCCCTACCTCCCTGTCCTTACAGTGGTCTTGCCTTGTTAAATGTTATGCACTACCACAACTCTCAAAGCACGGGAATGATACAGATCTTTAGAGATATGGATCACACGTATCTCTGATTTTAGATCCAAAGTGGAAGCTTTAATACCCAGGATGAAATACATAGTCTCTAAAAATTAATATGTAGTTGCTAATTTTGAGGCCTAGGTTTAGAAGTTTACCTACATGTTGCTGACATAATCCTTTCCCAGATCTTAAAACCTATCCTGGTGCTTATCACTCCCACACCACACCACACCACACGTGATATAGCAACACGATTTTGTCTTCTTGTACTCTTGACTAATGGCCTCTCTAGGCATAACCTTATTCATAAATTTGTTTTTTGACACAGAGTTCATTCTGTCATCCTAGGTAGAGTGCTATGGCATCATAGCTCACAGCAACCTCAAATTCTTGGACTCAAGAGATCCTCTTGCTTCACCCTCCCAAGTGGCTTAGAATACAGGCATCCGCCACAACACCTGGTTTGTTTTTCTATTTTAAGAGGTATGGGGTCTTGTTCTTGCTCAAGCTGGTCTTGAATTCCTGAGCACAAGCAATCCACCCACTTCGGCCTCCTAGAGTGGCAAGATTACAGGTGTGAGCCACTGCTCCTGGCCTATTGTTTTTTTCTTTAAAAAAAATTTTTTTCAGACATAGTCTTACTTTGTTGCCCCAGGCTAGAGTACGGTGCGGTCAGGCTAGCTCACACCAGCCTCCCACTCTGGCTTCAAATAGTCCTTCTGCCTCAGCCTCCTGAGTAGCTGGGACAACAGGACAGTAAATAGCTGGAACATCAGGTGAGTAGCTGAGATGACAGGTACACACCACCATGCCCAGCTAATTTTTCTATTATTGGTAAAGATGGGTATCTCACTCTTATCAGGATAGTCTCAGACTCCTGAGCTCATGTGGTCCTCCCACCTTGGCCTCCCAGAGTGCTACGACTACAGGCATGAGCCACTGTACCCGGCCTGAACCAAACTTTTTGGCTATGTAAAAAATCAGAGTTTAAACCAAATATGAATTTAAGGAGGTTTCTTTATCTCTGGTTATTAATAACTTTGAATAATGAAAAGTATGATTAAGTCTAAAAGGACTGATTTCTTAGAATTAGTAATGTTCTATATAGATTTCATTAAAGATTCTTAACTTCATTGTGTATGATGACTATGTTCTCCTCTGTAAGAGAGAAAGCCACACATATGGCATGGATTTCCTGCAGTTACAGCTAAAGACTGAGGTATCAAGCAGGGTTCCGTTCTTTTTTTTTTTTGGAGACAGAGTCTCACTTTGTCAGCCTTGGTAGAGTGCCATGGTGTCACAGCTCACAGCAATCTCAAACTCTTGGGCTTAAGTGATCCTCTTGCCTCAGTCTCCCAAGTAGCTGGGACTACAGGACTACACCACAATGCCCAGCTAGTTTTAGAGTTGGAGTCTCACTCTTGCTCAGGCTGGTCTTGAACTCCTGAGTTCAGGCAATCCACTGGCCTCAGCCTCCCAGAGTGTATAGGATTATAGGCCTGAGCCACTGCACCCGGCTCTTCCTTTCCTCTTTTGTTGTTGGTTCTTTTCTAATCCTCTGAGGGGCAAAAAGGCCATCCAATTATTATATCATGGCTCACAAAGGTAGACTGGTCACATTTAAAATTTAGATATGTGAAATGATACTGTAACTGAAGCAGTGGGAATAAACTAAACAATGAAAGGCGAGCCATTCACATGTAATCAAATACTCCCTCTTTCTCTCAGGCACTGAAATTAATACTATTTTTATAGTTCAGATGAGCTTCTTCATGAAGCAAATGACGTTTCTGTAAAAACTGTCTTACTCTTTCAGAAAGTTCTATGATTACACTTCAGTAGAAATTCCTTACTAACATACTACTTGTATATAACATGGGTAAATATAAAATGTAATTTATGTGTGACAGTGATACTATGTATTTTTGGAGCACTGTCCATTATTTAACTCAGCAGGTGATTGTGTATAAGCCTTTAAGTCATTTTCTGAGATTCTTTTTCCCAGTAGGAAAATTTACATGCTAGTTTGTAACTTAATTGCTTATCCTGTCTGATAATTTGCTCTAAGCCCCCCTAAATCTGTATATGTATACTGGAATGTACATGAATGCTTGGGTCAATTTCAAAAGTGGCAGGAGGCATGGTTTCTTTTTTCAAGTAGCTTGCCATATAGTCTTACGTAAGGATGATAGTAAAAATACATAACAATTAATACAGAATAAGCACCAATCAATTAGGAGTCACTGATAAGAGCTGGATCCATCTTTGCCAGGCATTAATTCTTTAGTTCCTAAAATGTGAAGGTCTGGAGAATCTTGAAGGAAGGGACTGGGGGTAGAGTTGGGAAGCAAGGGGGGATACCAGTTGTAATTGCAGCTGTTGAACAACTTCTATGGAAATATTTCAATATTTGATCTATATTTGTACCTGTGTGTACCAGCTGAACCTTAGCCTTATGTATACATAACTAAAAAAGCAGTGCTTATCCTAAATCATTCCTTATCCTAAAATAAGGAATGTAAGGGCTATATCTTACTGATACTTGAAAGAAAGGTATGCATTATTTTAAGAGTGCTGATAATAGTGTATTTAATAAGGATGAGCCTTAAAATACCAGGGTAATTTGGATGCCCTTTTTTTTTTTTTACAGTACAGGGGAAGTACTATAATGATTTTATGAACTGTAAGGACTTTAGTTCTAGAATGAACCTTAGAATTCATTTAAAACAATCCTTATCTATGAATCTGAGAACCACAACCCTTATGTCTCACATTTAGTGTCAATAGCAAAATTTAATATTAGGACTCAGACTTAACCTCTTACCTCCACATTTCAGAATTTCTCCCTTTGCCAGCGGAGTGAGGTCTATGGATTGATTTTCCCAAACAAGAGAAAGAGGATATGAGTAGCTTAGTGTTCTGGCAGTCCTTAGACATTTATTAAGCACCTAAAAGATGTTGTTAGAAGAGGTAAAAAACAAAAACAAAATAATCTTCTTCCATGATGGTATAATATGCGGAAGAGCAGGACTACTTAGCCATAATGAATGGGTCTGGATCTCAACTCCGCAGCTACCTGCTCTGTGATCTTAGGCAAGTTATTTCATGTCTGTTTTTTGTCTCAGTTTCCTGAATAATTCCAACCTCGATACGTTACAGGGATTAAATTAACATACAGTATATGTAAAGCACTTTGAAAGTTCCTGGCACATAGCAAAGCTTGCTATTACTATTGATCATGGTTTTATGCATTCTGCTAGCCTGCACTCAGGTACTCTCCTTCCCCCAACTGGCTCTCACTATTAACTATCAATTTTTGGTTATGGAGCCGGTTACAGTTTCTGGTCAGATACAGAAACACAGGCACCCCCGGCAACACACAGATAACCCTCACCGTGTGGATTAAGAGCCAGGAAGCAAAGGGAAGATGTCCAGAGCCACCTTTTAAGAAAATGTGGGCTGTTGGTTGCTTAAGCAGAGAGGAGGAGAGCATTCAGTTGGGAGGTATGGTGTGAAGGGAAGGAATGGGGGCAAGAATGAGCACGATGTAGGTGGGAGTTCATGGAATTGCTTGGCTGCATGGGGGTGGGAGGTTGCCGTTGAGTGTTAAGAAATGAACGATCAATTGAGAATAGGTGGTGGAAGACCTTAGAAAGTTGCAAAAGAATTACTGAGTACGTGACATGCTCTCAAGACTCAACTTTTTCTTTTAGACTTGGAAACTTTAAGTGTGCTTTACAATAATTGGGGATGGGAGGAGTGAGCTATACACATTCACTTTTGCCCTTCGAGACCGAAAAGGTTACTTTAACCAAGGAAGAGGGATTAATTCGTCGTAGATGTTGAACTCGTGCACAGATAAACACACTAATTTATCACTCTGAAGTCTTCTGGCGTTTGCGTTTAGAGCTCCCATTACTCATCCGCCCGCCCAAGGCCTTAGCAACCGACCCGGCAAAGCCGGGAGAAAGGCGAGCGGTAAAGAGCGCTCCACGCATGCGTCAGAAGCCGCCCCAACTCCCCCGCGGCGTCCTTTCTTGGAACAAAACTAGCGCGGAGCCACAGAGCTCCGCAGTTTGCGTAGACTGGATTTTCTCATTGCTCGGACTCTCCGTGCGGAATCTACCAGTGGTGCAGTTCCCCTACGCAAGCGACGTTATCCGAAGCGAATGGCTAGGTGGTGCGTGTACGCCCGTAGCGTAGCACCCACAGGCGGACCGGGTGCGGCTGCGCAGGGAGCTCAGTGGGCCTTGTACGCCGCTAGCGTATCTTGGTGTCTGACGCGCGGGCCTCCGCGACGAAGTTAGCGCAGCCGGCTTTGGTGAATACACGATTTGGTGCAGCCGGGGTTTGGTACCGAGCGGAGAGGAGATGCACACGGCACTCGAGTGTGAGGTAACTATAAAACCCCGATTTGTTTACATTCCCTCCCCCAGAACCGGCCCCATGCGCGGCGGAGACTACGAGTCCCGGGACGGCGGGGTGGGGTTGAAAGGGAGAATGGAACCGGGGAGTCGGGGCTGGGTCCCTCGGGGATGCGGGCTCTGAGGTTCCCGCAGCTGCTGCAGTCGGCGGCGGCGAGCCGAAGCAGAGCGCGTGGTGGGCAGCGCGTGGGGCGCCGCGGCTCCTCGTGTGCGCTCTGGGCTGCTGCGGGCCGTAGGGCGGGCGGCCCGGCGGCGCCCACAACGCGTGCGGGACCCCGCGCCGCGCTCGGAGTCCTGCGGAGGCAGAGGGAGCCGCGCGGACCGCGCCGGGGTGGGGGAGTGACCGCTGGGCGGGCGGCGGCGGTTGGGGGGCTGCACGCGGGCCGCGGGTGGCGTAGCCGGCAGGAGCGGGGACCCTGTGGCCCGAGAGTGGGAGGATCTGGATCTGTAGGCAGGTCTGCGGGGGGCTTGGCGACGAACGCCCCCGCTTCTCCTTCTCCGGGTCTCCCCTCTGGTCTATAATGGGGTCGGTGAGGGGACCCGGGATGGAGGCTTGATGCCGCTGTTCCGGCACCGGGAGGCTAACGGCGCCTGAGCTCCTACTCGTTTTCTCCCCGACCGTCCGAAAAGCCGAGGCGCAGCGCGGGGGAGTTAACGTCTCAGTCGGCGGAGACCCAGGGTGGGGCTGGGTCGGTGGGGGAGGCCGGGTGGGTCGGAGGTGGCGCGGCCACCCGGCTTTGTTTCCGAGAGCCTTTAGGTGGACAGCGATGTGGGGCGCGGCTGGGGGCTTGCGAAGGGGAACCTCTGCAGACCCCCCTGTCTGGGTCTAGGAGTCTGCTGAGCGCATGGCCTCTCCCTTGGGATCCCCCCGAACACCCCAGCTAGGAAGGGGCCTTGCGAGGGCGCGGGCGGCATGACGTTGAAGGTCTTCCTGTGGTTTCTGTAAAGAAACGTTCACGTGGGCGCCCGTCCACATGTCCACATGGGCTGTCTGTAAGGAGCGGGGCTCCAGGATGAAAGACCCCCGCAGAGCCCTAGCGCTCAGTCGGAAGGATGGGGCCACTCAAGTATTGTACCAGTTTTAAGCAATAGTAACAACACAAAGCACATTAACTTAGAAAAGACCATAGGATACACTTCTTTTTTTAACTTTGTCTTTTGCTGGTAAGTCCTCTAGTTTTACCTTGGAACTGAGTCATTCTTGGAGTCTGTAGGTCTACGTTTCATTTATGTTTTCTTTTTGGATCTGTACCTAAATTTTGCATAATTAGGAACAAGTAAGTGATATATTGGGAAAGCTGTAGAGTTAGACCTTAGTTAATTGTAGCGTGCAGTTGTAGGCCTTATCTGAAGACTCCTGTGTACTGTTTTATAGGAGGACTCCCTCTTATGCAAACAGTTGTGTACCTTACTGTAAGTCAGATGCTTTTTCTAGACCTTGGGAGTCCATGGCAGACAACCCAAATACCACAAAATCCACATCCTGCATGCACTGGATATTCCGGTAGGAGAGAAACAAATAGATAATACCAGTGATAAGTCCTGTGAAGACAATAAAACAGTAATCTGGCAGGGGTTTTAACTTTTCTGTGTGAGGAACTTCAGAATGGTAGTTTAAAATGTAGGAAATAAGTTAAAATGGCAACAGAAACAAGTTATACTGAGGTAGTTCTCAAGATAACTAAGTATGATGAAGCAATCCAGAGGCTAGTTTCATAGTGACTAATTTGAAACTAGTGAAGATTAATGACTTCAAAGAATTTAAACTTACTTTAAACTCTTTAAAGAATTTTGAACTTATTTTACATTTTTAAAAATTTTAAACTTAATGTGAAACTCCTGTAGATACTTAATGCAAATGTTGATTTTTGCTTGCATTCTTAATTGATTGTCAGAAGTCAATTTAAGATTTACTCCCCCCCCCCCATCCATATCATATTCACAAACAGAATTTTATCTGCAGACCCCTTGATAAGACCGGGCAAGAATGACTTTGGTGCTACTTTAAAAGAAGTGGTTGGGAAAGACCTCTTATGAGGTGACATCATTAATGTATTGCTTAATAATCCATACTAGTTTTTCCTTCTACCAATTTATATTCCCCTGATAGCTTAAAAGGTAACCATGGTTCAATCCCTTTTTTTGAGCACCTGATTAGAAGTACATTGAGGCCTCAAGTTCAGGACCAAGTACTCTCAGGGGGTGTGTCTTTTTAAGTGGTTTATGGAGAAAATAGACTGTGAACATTATAGCAGGGGAAATTATTCAGCAGTTGAGATGATCATTTTCTTTTAATTCGAGCAGTTTACCTTGTTAGTATTGTCCCCTCCCGTAAGTTTTCAGAACTTTAATGTACTGTTACCTGGTTTAGTTACTTAAGCAGGTTGCTTTATCTTGACCTTGAAAGACTAAAAAACCTACTTCCATGGGTTTACTACTGTGACCATTAAATGATAGTGAATCAGAGTGTTGCAGATACTTAATTCATTTTACCTTTAGTGAATCAGAGTGTTGCAGATACTTAATTCATTTTACCTTTAGTGAACCAAAGTGTTGCAGATACTTAATTCATTTTACCTTTCTTTTTCTTTTAAATAGAGTCAGTGTCTCACTCTGTTGCACAGCTTGTGAGTTTAGTGGCCCAATCATAGATTACTGTAACCCTGAACTCTTATGCTGAAGTGACTCTCCCACCTCAGCCTCCTAAAGTGCTGGTATTACAGTAGTGAGCCACCATGTCTGTCCCGTATATGGACATGCTTCACTTTTTTTTTTTTGAGTCTCACTATGTCACCCTCCGTAGAGAGCTGTGGTGTCACAGTTCACAGCAACCTCAAACTCTTGGGCTTAAGCAATTCTCTTGCCTCAGCCTCCCAAGTAGCTGGGACTACAGGCTCCCACCACAGTGCTCTACTAATTTTTGTTGCAGTTGTCATTGTTTGTTAGCTGGCCCGGGCTGGGTTTGAACCCAGCAACTTTAGTGTATGTGGCTGTCACCATAACCACTGTGCTACCGGTGCCGAACTACCTTTCACTTGTTGAAGGACTTGATTTCTCTTTTTGTTTTCCCCTGATACTTGATTATCCTCAGAATGAGGTTAGGTGGTCTCTAAACTGGGCCTTTGAAGGGACATAGTTATCCTAACATTTTTGTACTGTTACTCAATGTGTAATACCCACAGATTTTTTTTTTTTGTTGTTCCTCTTGCATTTCATAATTTATGATTACAATTACATGTGTGCCTCTTGTTTTCTCTGCCAAACTAAATTTCTCAAGAGGGGACATATTCCACAGCTTTTGGTCACATACTACTTATGAAGTGAATGTGCAAAGCTTGTTTGTCAAGCTCCGTAATCAAGTTTAAAATGCTAACTGAGTGAAACAAAAATTTAGCATTAACAAAGGAAATGCTGTGTATAAAAATGTCAGCCCTTATTTGTATAAGTGCCTACCTTAAGAATGGAAATGCCACGAGTTTTGTTTTGTATATAAGGGACGTTATTACTAGTGCATTGTACACTGATATTCTCAAGTCATAGATGCAAAAGAAAGTACACTGTAGGAAATGGTAGAGAAATGTAGACAGTCAAAACAGAAATTTTCCTTTGTAATAGTAAAAATACACAAAAGCTTAAAAAGCTTGCAAGTCAAAACTGCCCAATTTAAACGTCAGTTGTTTGATGCTGCCCCCTACTGTTTGATTCTTGAAGTCTTTATCTTTTCCTAAAACAAGATACTGTTTGAAGTACAATTAGATTTCTTAGTGCTGTAAGTCTGGTCTATTTTAGGATTTCCTCCAACTGGTTAGTGTTACTAATAAGATGGATATATTCTTTTTGAATTGGTTAGTTTTGATTACTTCTATCCCTCAGTTTGCCAAATTCAGGGTGAATTTTGGGGTGGACATAGAATAGGATAATGTTTCCAAGTTACCTCACAAAGGTTTATGTGGAATTTTTTGTCCAAACAGGAAGAGGCTACTATGTTAAGAGTATGTCTTTGAAATTAGCTATGCATGTGAATAACAGTAGTTTTATTTACTTAATCTGGGTGTCTTCTTGTCTTGGAAAGAATGATATAAAAATCTGCTTCCTGGCATAGTCCAGTTCCATATAACTCTGTATTGTTTTGTACTGATAATAAAGTTTGAAAATGTTAAATTCACATTGTGGGCTTTTTTATTCAAGTTTGTTTTAAACTATGACTTTTATATAACAAGTTTTGGAAAATAGTCTCAAGGACTTCTTCATAACGCACAAGATTTCCTATAATCCTTTATGTCAACTCTAAGATTTCATTCAGATTGTACCAATTATAACTTTTGTAAACTATTTTTTTCCTTTTTGTTATTCTCTTTTCATAAGTTCTGTGAATGGACCACACAAAGACTTAGATTTTTCTAAAAGAACCAAATATATTCTCAAACAAAATTTACTAGAATTTCACAAGTATTTTTAGTAGGTATGAAGCAATATACAACTCAAAATTTAAAGTTTGAAATAACAATAGTATTATTGAAATTATATGCATAGGAGACCACACATAATGTTCAGATGTGTTTAAACAGAACATAATAATTTACTGTATAATATAAATTCATTGTCCAGTGCTGTTTTTTTCTGTTATCAGAATGTATTAAGGGTTTTTTGGATTGCCAGATATAAGGATTGCATACTTAGTAGATTTTTAATGTTAGATTTTTCTTGTTAAAAGATGTTAGAATAGAATGCTGGTGGTGATGATTTTATAGATGGTGGTTGTAGGTTTTCACAGGTATATAAGGATAAACTCCAAATCCTTGTTCAAGTAATACTTAAATCATTTTCACAGTTCAAAATGGTATATAATTTTATAATGCCACTTTATATTTTATAATTTTTTTTTAGATATTTAGCTGCTTAAAGGGAGATATTAATACTCTTATATTAACATTTTTAACAGACATCATTTTACCTCTAACATGTACCCTAATTATGGGGACAACCCAACCCATTCAGAAAAGTTTTTAGGGGTTAGGAAACTAAGACTATTATATGGAATGTTTCTAATTCATAAAAGATGATGTACTTTCATAGGGCCAGAAGTATTGTTATTAAGAACTATTGTGAACTGTGAAAGAGGTTAATTTTAATTCTCTATAATTATCTAAGACTTGTCAGTGATCACTGTAGGTTAAAATTTATTTTCATTCAGTATGAAAAGTAGAGAATCTCAGTTACTTTCAGTGTAGTGAGGTCACAAAGATACATACCCTTTTGTGTTGCTACTTTAATCTCTAAATAAAAAGAAGCCATTTCAGATGTGCTCTCACACCTTAATAGTTTCTGAATTCACTTTTGTATATTACATGATTTTTTCTCTTTTTTCTTTTCTTTTTTAGAAGACAGTCTCTTTATGTTGTCCTAGCTAGACTGAATTCTGTGAATTTTTAAGTTTTAAAATAGTGGCTTCCCCTAGAATTACCTGTTTTATTTATATATATATAGAGAGAGAGAGAGAGAGTGAGTGTGATCCTCTTGTCTCAGCTTCCCAAGTATCTGTGACTACAGGCGCCCCTCCACAATGCCTGGCTGTTTTTTAGAGACAAGGTCTCACTCTGGCTCAGTTGATCTCAACCCTGTGAGCTCAGGCAATCTATCCACCTTGGCCTCCCAAGTGCTGGGATTACAGGTATGAGCCTCCGCGCCTGGCACACATATATATGTATGTATGTATCTTTTTTTTTTTTTTTTTTGCAGTTTTTGGCTGGGGCTGGGCCTGAACCCACCACTTCCGGGGCGTGTGGGGCAGTCTCCCTATTTATTCCTTTGAGCCACAGGAGCTGCCCTGTATTTTTTTTAATGTGTATTTTAAGTTGGGGGACAGCAAACTATGGCACTTAAGCCATATCCCTGCTTTTGTAAATTATTATTAGAACATTGCTTCCTCATTCATTTAGGTCTTGTCTAGCTGCTTTTGTAAAATAGTTTAGTGGAAAAATCTTAAGTCATGATCAGTGTGTAGGTAATAATGTGAGTTCTCAGGTTTTTTTCATCTAAATAGTTTTTGCGTCTTTCCCCTTTCCATTTTCCGTCTACAGCAGGTGTCCTCAAACTACCGCCCGCGGGTGGCATGCAGCCTGTCACATTTATTTGGCCACCGGGTGGAGGCTGCCTGTCCTGCTTAGCAGCCGACTCGTCCCGGGGTCCACAGTCTAACCCTCCAATGGTCTGAGAGACAGTGAACTGGCCCACTATTTAAAAAGTTTGAGGACTCCTGCTCTAAAGGGAGGAATAGCATCTTTTTTTAATTCTTTTAAAAACATTTTTAAAAATTATATCCTTTTTTTGAGACAGGGCCTTACTCTTTGTAGCCCAGGCCAGAAGGCAGTGCAATCTTTATAACTCACTACAACCTCAAACTTCCTGGACTCAACTGATCCTTCTGCCTCAGCCTCCTGTGTGGGACTACAGGTGCTTGCCACTATGGCGGGCTAATTTTTATAGAGATGAGGTCTCTTCCTCAGGTTGGTCAGGAACTTACGGCCTCAAGAAATCTTATTGTCATGACCTTGAAAATTGCTGGGAAACGTGGCCTGAGCCACCATGCCTGATCAGTAGCACCTTTATTTTGCTTGTAGTTGGAAAAAGAATATGAAGCTCTTGGCCTTCAACCTTGGCTTACCACCTAACTTACCTCACTGTGTCTGTCTACTTCGGTGGTATCTCTCAGGGTTTACCTTCCCTATTTGAAAAGCTGATGTATCTTCATGTAATCTTAAAGACAAAATGTATCCTATTTATAATGCTTCCTGCTTGCCTCTGTCCTCTTTGCCTTCCTCTTTCCCTCTCTTTTTTTCTCTTCTCTCCTACCTCTCATAAAGCAGTTCATAATTGCAAACCTTTGAACAGATGTTTTGGTATGTTACCTCTCAGTCCACCTCTACTGAAGATAAATCCTTAAAAATATTTTGTTTGCATGTGAAGAAGTGTACTTTCCACTCTGTTATACAGGGACATAGTGTCTTGATGAAGGGGGCTGTGAAAAGTTTGATTTATATACTTTTCAATATAAAATGGAATAATACGTCGTTTATTATTACGTTGTAAAGTGAGACCAGTAAAATAATATAATTAGAAACATATCTTACGTAATTATAAGATAGTATTTAACATAGCTACATATAAAATTATATATAATAATTGTTTTATATATTACATGTAATATAAATATTATAAAGCAGTGAGATCATGTTTTCTATTCCCATGGACTTTTTTTAGCATATGCTTTCTCTTGAATTCATAACTTTTTAATACTTGAAATATACTTTTTTCTTTATAAGATCTTAGATGTAAATTAGGATATTCTAGTTTTGTTAAATAAAGAATTTAGTGTATCTGACCAGTATATAAATATAAAGTTTATTTTCAAGATAATACACCAGTTTTTAAAAACCAAGGAAGAAAATTAGAAAGATTTGCTAAAATCAAATCACTGAAAGAAATGTATTAAGAAAAATGTTCTTTAAATTCACTGTAAATATAATTTCATACCATGTAATTTATAAAACAAATGTTAAAGCTTTTCCTATGGAGATTTTTGCATAAACACAACTACTTGAAAATATTATTAAGGCTAAAACATAATTTTTTTTAGTTAACATTAAATATTTAAAAGTGTCAGTTACTAATTTAATGGACATTTTTGTTTTTCCTAAAAAGAGCTGTGAGGGGTCTTGATTCCTTAGAGATCATATTATTTTTAATTTGAAGAAGAAAATATAAAGTATAGGGAGAAAATTATATTTAGACATCATAGAATAAATTGCAAAGAAATTGATAGGTTTCATTGTACGTACATGAAAGGGAAAACATTGTGATCACAATAAAAAGGCATGTGACAGAAATGAAGGTATTTTGCAGAAAATATGACCAAGTTATGTTATACAAAAGCTTACATACACAGACATAAATATTGAGACTTCAAGAATACTTTTAAAAATGTGTATAAGAATAAGGCAAGATTTTATTTCAAAATTGGTAATACCTAGTGCTAATGAGAGTGCTGTGATCATACTGTTGGTGGCAGTATAACCAAGCTTAATTTCTATAGAAACCAATTTGGAAAGTAAGTATGTGGCAAGAGCTGAAAAGTGTTCAAATTTTTGTAGTCTTTCCCCATATCTTGGTATTAATTCCAAGCAAGTAACTAAAAATAAAAACAAATTTGAATGTTTGCATACTATGGTTAAAATGGCAAACAAATTCTTGTGAAAATTTTAAATTAGAAATAATTCATTTCCTTTCACACATGATATAAGATTTTATTGGCTTGTCAACTATAGTTTTAAAATTTATAATTGCTAACTGTCAGTTGTTTTTTTTGTAAAGTTATACATGAGTCTAGTTTAGAGAGTCAAATAGTAGTCCCATGATGTTTCTTAGGGAAAAGAAAAAGAAAAAAACCAGTCCTGTCTCTGCCTTTCATATTCTGCATGAGATAGAAGGAGCCCTTTTGGTCTTCCAGTTGATTATTTTACCGTTCACCACAAGGTCTCCAGATAACATGTTTATTACTCATTTTCGATTTTCAGTTTTACACATTATCTGGTTAATGACAAATGATTTAATGCTTTCCCCACTTGTCTGCATACCTGGCCTTTTCCTAGACGGCCAGTCCCCAAGTTATAAAGGTCTGGCTTACATACAACTCACACTTAGAGGTTATTGTAGTAAATCCCTAAGTGACAAACATCCCATTGACGTACAGTTTGCACTTACAAATGGTGGCTGTTACAGGTAATAGGTAAATATATCCTGTTTCAACTTACATACAAATTCAACTTAAGAACAAACCTATAAAAAAACCTGTCTAGTTTTTAACCTAGGGAATGCCTGTAGTCTAGCTTCTCAGTACAATTTTATGGTTAATTTTGTTTTAGAATAGTATTTAGTGTTATCTTTTCATGATATAAATACTATTTATACCTGACCCATTGTATGTAATAAGCTATAAATTATTACTTTTCCCTTCCTATATAGCTTTTCCTTTCTGGCATTAATAATTTTTTTTTTCTTATGTACCTATGTATCAAAATCCACCCAAGCTCTGTCTTACTGAATGTAGCTCTGCAAGGAAGGAGAATATGGTCAAAACTCAGTGTTTGAGAATTTATATAATTTTCTTTTTTAAGAAACAAGGTTGGGTGGTGCCTCTGGCTCAAAAGAGTAGGGCGCTGGCCCTATATTCCGGAGGTGGTGGGTTCAAACCCAGCTTCAGCCAAAAACTGCAAAAAAAAAAAAAAAAGAGAGAGAAAGAAACAGGGTCTGGCTCTCATATGCACACACTGTAGTGCAATGGCATCATCTTAGCTCACTGCAGCCTTGTATTCCTGGGCTTGAGCAATTCTCCCTCCTAAAGTATTAGAATAATAGGCATGAGCCACTGTGCCTGGACAATGTAGTAATTGACCAGTATGGACCTTGTGTGGATTTTGATAATACCAATACATAAGAAATAATTTTCTTATATTGGATATTGCTAAACTTGATAATACAGATGTTATTTGTTTGGTAATTGATAGTCACATTGGTAGCATGCTAGTAAGAATTAAGTAGCTTTGACATTTCAATTCTACTTTAAAAGAGTCAGCTAAATGGCTGAACTGAGTCATACTAGATTGTTCAACAATTCACAGGACCTTGATGGCTTAAAATAATTATAAGGAGAATCAAAATTAATTGGATAGAAAGCTTCCCTAGTGGGAAAGAAAGCCTCTGTGTTGTCAGTGACATCAAAAAATGTCATTATTATGAAAAGATTATCTTGGAGATTCTGTGATTATTTTTTTCCCCTTGACCTCATAGGCAAGAAGGGTTATTTTAACTGGCAGTACTTTTGAATGGCAAGGTGGTACGGAATCAGGAGCAGTAACAAGATGCTGAATAAGGAAAACACAAAGGGAAGAGTGAAGATGAGTGGAATGATAAAAATTGAGGCAGTGGGACAGTAGCTATTGATATTTTTAGAGTGAAGGCAACTGGCAGTGATGCAAGGAAGGAGAACCCGCTCTGCAGGTTTGAAGGGAGAAGGGGCGTGTGAGTGACTAGGGTCCTAAGGTTGGTTTTCTTAGTTCTCTTCATGATGCATGTTATGTAGGTTCTATCTATGTGGAATGGAAAGACTTTGAAGCCTATTTATTGAAAAAGTAACTAAAATTGTAAACATTTTAATAGCTTCAAAAGGCATCTCAGTATCTCGTGACAGATAAAAGCATCCCAGCCAGTACATTTACTAATCCCAGATGTTCTTTGTATTCACAAGTAGCAGAACAGAAATAAAAATATTATAGGAAGCTTTCTATGATATGGTTCCAGGAGCCCTGTAAGGTTGAAAAGGAGAAGTTCAACTAGTTTGTTTGACATTTTATGAGAAAATGTCAGTAAAAATAGGTTTGATGTGTTGTTGATTGATTTGGTACCTTAAGTCAAGGCATAGATGTTTATTTTCTTTCTCTCTTTTAAAGTTAGTGAAACGGGAGAACCACTAAATTATACCCAAATTTGATTAGCCTGTATTTAATGTTTTTTTTTCTTTTTTTTTTTTTTTTGGCCGGGGCTGGGTTTGAACCCGCCACCTCCGGTATTTGGGGCCAGCGCCCTATTCCTTTGAGCCACAGGTGCCGCCCTCATTTAAAGTTTTTATATGAATGATTCTGAACAGAAAGATTACAGATGACCTGAACTATGCCTTTTTTTTTTTTTTAAGCATTGTAGTACTGTATTTGCATTCCCAACTGTGAATATGATTTTAGTAGATTAGATAGCTGGTGAAGTTGGGGAGGGGGAGACAAAAAAGTAAACCATGAAGCTATAAGAGGATTTTGTGATTCCTGCTGAGAACTCATTACTGCAATACTTTATCCCTTGAAGAATTTAATAATGTCAGTGAAACATTGTGGTGAATCTTTCTAACCTCTCAAATTCTAGTGACCGTGTGCCCCCCTGTACTCTACAGCTGGTCTTGGATATGGTAATGCTGCATGTGTTCTCAGAATATTTTGGTAGCATTCTTTCAAAGGAGCCACAATAAAGAGACTTTTCCCCCCTGGCTGTATATTTTTTGTAATTCAATTGAAAGATACATAATACCACATCTAATAATGGTTAATAACTTAGGTTAAATATACTTAATTGCTTTACACAGCAGTTTCATACACATTAGTTCAATTGGTGGGTAAGTGTAGGTTTTATTTCCCCTAATATGTAGAAAGAAGACAGTGGCAGTGCTGGGATAAAAGACAAGGGTTTCTGATTCCTGATTCTATATAATGTATACATTATTAGACATATTATATATTATATATTATATTATATATTAAAAATATATTATATATTAAACATATATTGTATGTTTAGTGGATATATAAGAAATGGGGATGGGCTGGGCACTGGGCACAGTGGCTCATGCCTGTAATCCCAGCACTCTTGGAGGCCAAGCCTGGTGGATTGCTTAAGCTCAGGATTGCCAGACCGACCTGAGTAAGAGGAGGATCCTGTCTTTACTAAAAATAGAAAAACTAGCTGGGCATTGTGACAGGTTCCTCTAGTCCCAGCAATGTGGGAAGCTGAAGCAAGAGAATGGCTTGAGCCCAAGAGTTTGAGGTTGCTGTGAGCTATGATGATGCTATGGTGGTCTACCCAGGGTGACAGAGTAAGACTCTGTCTCCAAAAAAAAAAAAAGAAGAAGAAGAAGAAAGAAAAAATAAAGAAATGGGGATGGAGTTACAATAATTTGCACTTACATAACATTTAAATACTACAAATAATGCAAGAAAATAAGCATTTAAATCTTTAGTACTTAAAAACGTATACATTATTTTGTTTGCTTTTCATAGTTAATGTAAACTAGAACAGAGATTAACACTCCCACTCATGTACTAATAAGACTTAAAGAGATCAGGTATTTGCCCAGTGACTTATTAGCATTATTGCATATTACAGTAGAATTGGGTCTCTGCAATCTTTGACTCCTGGTGTTTCTTCAGCATGCGAACAATCTCATCGCTTTGCCTTTCTTAGGCTGTGTGTACCATTATTGAATCATAGATGGAAACCAAATTGATACCTGACTGCCTACATTCCTGTCACGATTAAGACTGATGGAGCTGGCTCAAGTGGCTAAGGTGCCAGCCACATACACCTAAGGTGGCGGGTTCAAATCCAGCCTGGGCCCACCAAAACAACAATGATGGCTGCAACCAAAAAATAGCCGGGTGCTGTGGCGGGCGCCTGTGGTCCCAGCTACTTGGGAGGCTGAGGCAGGAGACTCGCTTGAGCCCAGGAGTTAGAGGTTGCTGTGAGCTGTGATGCCATAGCACTCTACCCAGAGGATAGCTTGAGGCTCTGTCTTAAAAAAAAAAAAAGAAAAGACTGATGAAGCCATTCATAACATAAATGCCAGCCACATTTATATGACTGAGGATACAAATAAAACTGATTTCTACCATTATTTGAAGCAGTCCTATAATGAAACCTTTAAAAAATGAAGTCCTTCATAAAATTAGGAAGCTGTATATATTTATTGAATACATACATTCACAGTGTTGTGGTTTTAAGATATACAAGTGTGCTGGTATGGATTTTCACGTTAAGTTTACTTAAAAGATGATATACTTACATAATCTAGAATGAGAGTTTTAGTGATTTCTCTTTCGGTTTCTACCTAATTGACCTGGGAAATATAAATCTGAAACATTGGAGGGGCTTCTTCTAAAACTTTGCTAAGCAGCCTAGTAGTATTTTCTCCTGTGATTATTAGCATATTGTGTGGGGGAAAGAGAATTGAAGTACAATGTTATTGAAACTGCGGGGGGGTTTGGCCTAGATCTGGTTGATGGAAGCACAGAATAACTAATTGTGGAGAAGAGAATTACAAAGGAAAAAAGGAAATTTAATAGACATCTTGTGGAGAATAGGAGAAGCTTGGGCTTTTTAAAGAAGGAAAATTAACCAGGGCTTACCTCCTTTTTAGCTGGTTGTGTTGAAATTGACAGGGGGCTGTATGTCTGGAATATGACTGAGGGAGGGTGAGTCTGGGCTTCAGGAAATCTGTCCAGGGGCTTTCAGAACTTTAGCTCCTTTGTCTTAACAAAAAACTATCATTTCTGGGAAACTACTCAAAATGGTCAAGTAGTTAGGTAAGGGAAAGGATTATAAAAAGTTATACATAGAGGTTATTGAAATTTATTCATAGAGCCAGTTAAACACTCACTTCTAGTTCTTTCAGTATTCGTTTTCCTTATAAAAAAATAAATAACCCCCCCCCGAAAAGTAAAAATAAATAAAAACATAACACCCTAGAAAAATTGATTGACCTCTTTAGAAATAGGAAGCTAGTGTTGGAGATAGGATTATTTTTGTATTCCTCTGTTATCTTTTTTATGTCAACCAGTTATTTTATTAAATAATGGTATTTATAATGACTTTGTTTTTTTGTATTGACTAAATAGTATTAAGAGACAATACCTTTTGTTGTCCAGTCTTGCTGGCCCATGCCTATAATCCTGGCACTCTGGGACGCCAAGGTGGGAGATTGCTTGAGCTAAGGAGTTAAGCATGAGCAAGACCCTGTCTCTACTAAAAGTAGAAAAACTAGCTGGGCATTGTAGTGGGTGCTTATACGTCCTAGCGACTTGGGAGACTGAGGCAAGAGGGTAGCTCAAGCTCAAGAGTTTGGGGTGACTGTGAGTTTGGGGTGACCATGCCACAGCACTTTACCAAGAGCAACAGAGTGAGACTCTGTCTTCCCCCTGCTCCCCACCAAAAGTATTTATAGTATATTTTGGGTGAGTTACTTTACTATAGATCTCACACACAGTGTTCTGGGTTTTAAGATCTACAAGTATGCTTGCATATAAAAAAAGCTGACTTTGAAGTCAGGGGACTGCTACAGACTTGAAAGGTCACCTTGATCATACTGGATACTTTCTTTGGGCTTCAGATTTCATGTTTATAAAATAAGATTATGTTAGCTATATATACTTAAGGATGTTTTTATCTTAAACTTTTTGTACTTTTATTATGTTCATCTGTATGAAATGAAAGACAAGTCATCTTTCTTGTGACAACCTCTGTGGGAGAATTTTGTAATGTTAACCATTAATGTGTATTCTTGAAGTTATTTTTGATTTAAGGTGTTTAATTTTATTTATTTGAAAATTTTAAAAATTTATGACTTGGAGTTTTATATAGGAAAACCTACAATAGATAGCCAGTAATTAAAGATTTTATAGAGAAATTTGCTATGGAGAATATCAGCCCTTTATTTTTGAGACAGAATCTGGCTATCTCCCTGGCTAAAAGTGCAGTGGTATAATCATAACTCACTGCAACCTCAGACTCCTGGACTCATATCATCCTCCTGCCTCAGCCTCCTGAATAGCTGAGACTAGAGATATGCTACCATGCCAGGCTAATTTTTCTGTTTTTTTGTAGAGATGGGGTCTCACTCTTGCTGAGGCTAATTTTAGACTCCTGAGCTCACGTGATCTTCCCACCTCAGCCTCCTAGAATGCTGATATTAAAGGCATGAGCCACCTCTCCTGACCCAATACCACTCTTGATATAGAAATTATACAATGATAAAATAGACTTTTAGCTGTATGATAACATTTGAAATAGATGAAAATAAATTGTGGCAACTTGCTATTTATCAGAATGCATCCTTCCATTTCTTGTCAGTAGGATTATACATTAATTTTTACAACACCTAGTGGAAGTTTTGGGTAGATAACTCACCTAATTTGAAAAAATATTCTCTTTTTTTTTTTTTTT
>NW_003852495.1:2696314-2700119 GCF_000181295.1 Otolemur garnettii
TTTTTTGAGCTAGAGTCTCACTCTGTCACTCTGGGTAGAGTGCCATGGTGTCATAGCTCACAGGAACTTGCAACTCTTGGACTTAAGTGATCCTCTTTCCTCAGCCTCCCAAGCAGCTGGGACTACAAGCATCTGCCATAGTAACTAGCTAGTTTTTCCTAATTTTTTTTTTTTGGTAGAGACAGGATCTTGCTCTTGCTCTGTCTTCTCTCAAACTCCTGATTTCAGATGATCCACCTGCCTCAGCCTTCCTCGAGTGCTGGAATTACAGGCCTTAGCCACTGTGTCTGACCTACAACTAACACATTCTCAATGTAGAAAACTGTGAAACATAAGAGATAGAATATTTTTTGATAGAGCAAAATTGATTCCTGTAAGGGCCTGTATTTAGGGCTGAGTGGTAAATGAACTTAAGTATTTTGCTTATTTCTGCCTCTGCCTCAGTGATCCTCTTTGTATTTTGGATGGAAAAGGATTCTTAACTTCCATTGGAATGTTTGGGAAGCTCTACAAATTGTAGGTGTGACCTCCTAGCTAATTGAGATCATGTGATTAAGCTCCTGTGGTAGAATGTGAGGAGAAATGATAATGTGCAACTTTCTGCTGCTTCTTACTGTTGAGGAAGAAATTTCTGAATTATATTTCCATTCTTTCTCTTTTCCCATTGGCTGGAATAGCGTATAAGGCTGTTAAGTTGGAATGTCTAGAGCTGAGCTGCCCTCAGACCTGGGGCAGTCTTCCTGGGCTGTTTATGAGTGGAAAAACTTGCTTATTTCTTAAGCCACTGCCTTTTTTGAGAGTTTTTTTTGCCAGACCTCCCACAGGGGTGTTCAGCTGTCGGCCATACATTAAACACACAAACGCTCAGGAAAGCTGATGAACAAAAAAGGTTCATGCATAATTTTGATGGTATCCACCATCATAAATAAGCATTTATAGCCAGCAGTATGCCGTGTTGGATGCCCATGAATGATTTATGCATATATCTATATCTGCTATAGTAGATCTACATAAAGTTGCAAAATGTAGGAATGATTTTACTTTTTAAAAAAACTTACCATAGGTTTAATGCTAATGTCTGTGGTGTCACTGATGTCCTTGCATTCCTATGATATTCTCTTGAATGTCAATGAGTATGGTACTCAAGACAATTTAGAATCTTTGCAGTAGATTAAGTACTAAGTGTAGAAGAAGACAAAAAAAAAAAATAGAAGACAGGTGACCGTTTAAAGCTCATATAGACCATCCATAGTTTTTCTGTTTCATGGAGTCAGTTGTTTGACATTATCTGGTCTATAGATGGATGTTTTCTTTCCACGGCTGGTCCCTAGTCATTTGACAGTGTGATGACATGTGCTGAAGAAACCTCAGGGCATAAATGGAGCCACACTCGCTCAGAGTATGCATCTTCTAGTGGAAAACCAAGGTAACTTCAGGGAGTGTCACATGAGGAGCTAACAAAATATGTATCCCTGTGTCCCTTTTTTGCTTAATGGTGATTTGTCTTAATCACCCTTTCATCTTCATTCCTGTATCAGTGAAATTGATGTATTTTAAATGGTGAGTTTACTCATGAGACTAAGGAATTCTTGTGTTTGGGTTAAAAAACAAATCTCAAACTTCATGTAGGTTTGGAATTAAATATATTTTATAGATGATTTAAAAAAATTCTTAACTCATATATACTGCATATGAGAATTCAACCTGAGTTATTTAGACCTACTTAATAGCATTCAGTTGACTAAAGTATCATTTTAAATAAATGTGAGTGTTTGGTAATGTATTTGTATAGATAATCATTCTCAAAACTCACTAGCAAAGCTAGATAAATCATTGCTGGCCCTTAACCCCCAGCATTTCTGTTTCAGTAGTCTTCTTTTCTTTTCTTTCTTTTTTTTTTTTTTTTTTTTTTTGAGACAGAGTCTTAAGCTGTTGCCCTGGATAGAGAGCTGTGAGGTCACAGTTCACAGCAACCTCAAACTCTTGGGTTTAAGCTTTTTTTTTTGCCTAAGCCTCCCAGGTGGCTGGAACTACAGGCACCCATCACAACACCCGGCTGTTTTTTTTGTTGGAGTTGTCGTTGTTGCTTTAGCAGGCCTGGGCCAGGCTCAAACCCACCAGCGTTGGTGTATGTGGCTGACACCCTACCCACTGAGCTATAGGTGCCACCATTTCTAATGTTCAAAGGCTTCTGCTTCTCTGGTAAACATACTTCTTAATCACTGAATATAGGTAATGTAATATCTTTGCAAATTTATAGAAAAATGCATAGAAGAATATAACATGCACCTGAATCCCATATTCTGCTTTAACAAATGTTAAATGTTTTGTCACATTGCTTCAGATCTCCTTTTATTTTTAAAGAAACAGAACACTTTTTCACGGATGTAGTTAAATGTGTATACCTTCTCTACTAGCTGATTTCCCTCTCCCTTCCTGGGAGGATAACTACTCTCCAGAAAGTAATCATTCCCATGTTCTCTTATTACGTGTACTTATACCCCAAAGTAAGGCATTTTCCATGTTTTTCAGTTGTCTATAAATGAAAAGGCATTTATCTTTTTGTAATTTACTCTTAAAGTTACATTTTTGAGATCTTTTTTGATGTTAATAATATGTTCCTTCATAGTCAAATTTATAACTGCAGTGTAATCTTTAATCACATAAATATAACATTTATTTTATTCATTCTACTCATAGGCATTTAGGTTGTGGCAGGCAAATTAATGGTTACATAATTGCTATTCCTTGTTTACCTTCTTTTTCCTTGGAGACTTTCAGTCCCCCATGTTCTGTGAACATTCCCTGTCCCATACATAGTCATGTATTTCTTAATGATGAGGCTGTGTCTGAGAAATGCATTGTTTGATGGTTTTGCTGTTGTGTAAACATAAGATAGACTACTTAAACAAACTTAGATGCATAACCTTCTATATATCTAGGCTACGTGCTATAGCCTATTGCTCCTAAGTTACAAACCTGTTGCTACGTTGAATAGTATAAGCAATTGTAATACAGTAGCATTTGTTTATCTAAACATAGAAAATGTACAGTAAAAATACACTATTAAAGATCTAAAAAATGATATACCAGTATAAAAATGAATGGAACTTGCAGGACTGGAAGTTGCTGTATGTGAGTCAGCGAGGTTAGTAAGTGAATGTGAAAAGCTAGGATTTTACTTACTGTACACTGCTGTAGACTTTATTCTTTCTTTACCAGTGATTTGCTTTGGAAAAATTTGGGAAAGGCTTGAAGGAAAAATTTTTCTCCCTGGATAAAAAGAGAGAAATGAGGCTGGGTGTGGTGCCTCATACCTATAATCTCTGCAATTTTTTTTTTTTTTTTTTGAGACAGTCTTACTATGTTGCCCTTGGTAGAGTGCCATGGTGGCTCAGCTCATAGCAACCTCAAACTCTTAGGTTTAAGCAATTCTTTTGCCTCAGCCTCCCAAGCAGCTGGGACTACAGGCACCCGCTATAGCACCCAGCTATTTTTTGGTTGTAGTTGACCTTGTTGTTTGGCAGGCCCGGGCTGGATTTGAACCTGCCAGCTCCAATGTATGTGGCTGGCACCCTAGCTGCTGAGCTACCAAGCCTTATTTTTGTTTTTTGAGACAGTCTTAGTCTGTCACCGAGGTACCAGGATTTTAATTGACATTGAATTAAATTTGTATATACACTTGGGGATATTTTTGTATATCTTATGCAGCGTATTCCACACTTTCATGTAGATAGTGTCTCTCTCCAGTCTTTGCAGTTCTTCACTGTCTTTTTTTTTTTTTTTTTTTTTTTTGAGTTTTGCT
>NW_003852495.1:2700139-2707307 GCF_000181295.1 Otolemur garnettii
TTTTTTTTTTTTTTTTTGGGTATAGAGTTTTGCTGTCAATCACCCAGGCTGGACTTGAACTCTTGGGCTCTAAAGATTCTCCCACCTTAACTTACCAAGTACTTGGAACTACATGCGTATGCCACTGTGTCTGGTTTTTTTCTTACTTTTTTTTTTTTTTTTAAGAGATGGGGTCTTACTGTATTGTCCAGTCTGGTCTTTAACTCCTGGGCTCAGGCATTCCTCCTAAGTAGCTGAGACTATAGGTGGCAGTCACCATACCCAGCTTTCAATAACATGCTATAAATTTTTTCTTTTAATGGTTTGTATGTTGTGTTCTACTTATTCCTAGAAGCCATATGATTTTGTTTACAATTACATTTTCTAATCGGTTTTTACTGAATAAAATTTGATTTTTAAACAACTTTTCATCAAAATAGAGTATGTGTTCAGAAAACACAACAGGGCCTGAGGACCATGAATCATCACAAAGTAAACTTCTTTGTGTAACTATTGCTCAGGTCAGGAAAGAGAACATTGCCACATTTTGGCATTCCCCTCCACACTGGTCTTTTCCCAGTGACTCCCCCATCTTTCTTTCAAAGTGTAATCAGTATCTTGGTTTAGTTTTGCTCATTTGAAACAGCATAAAAATAAAATTATATGTGTATACATGCTTTTCTTTGGTGTTTATCATCTTTTCCTCAATGTATATTTTTGAAACTCATCTGTGTTTGTGTATGAAGCTATAATTTCATTTTCATTCCTGTGTGGTATTCTATCAAGATTATTCTGTTTTATTTATTCATTCTATTGTTTTAGGAATGTTTAGGTTTTTTTCATCTTTAAGCTGTGATTAATAAAGATAATGTGAACATTCACATTGCTCTCTTTTCCATGTACATGCATTTTTTTTTTTTAAATTGAGACAGTCTCACTGTGTCACCCTTGGTAGAGTGCTGTAACGTCACAGCTCACAGCAACATCAAACTCTTTGGCTTAAGTGATTCTCCTGCCTCAGCCTCCCAAGTAGCTGGGACTACAGGTGCCCAGCTATTTTTTGTTGCAGTTGTCATTGTTGTTTAGCTGGTTTCGGGCAGAGTTCGAACTTACCATCCTCAGTGTATGTGGCTGGCACTGTAACCGCTGTGCTACAGGTGCTGAGCCCATGTACATGCGTTTCTATTGGTCATGTATACAGGAATAGAATTGTTGTGTGAATAGATACTTTTATGTTCAACTTTGACAGATCTTGCCAGTGTTTCAAAAGATAAAGTATATAATCAAACTAGCCATGTATACAAGTTCCAGTTAGTTCTATATTCTTGCTTTCTTTTGACATTGATAATCTTTTATATTTTAGTTAAATTAGCGTGTAGTAGTATCCAAGTGTGACTTTAAATATCCCTAATGACTGTTGAGGTTGAACATCTTCATACGCTTCTTTGTAATTTGGCTACTCTTATGAAATGTTTATTCAAGGCACCTTCTCATTTTTCCATTGGATTGGTTCATAATTTCATATTGATTTGTTGAATTCCTTATATATTATTGATTATACATTTTGGTAGTCTTCTAAACTATGGCTTACCTTTTTAGTTTCTTTCTTTTTTTGCAGTTTTTGACTGGGGCTGGGTTTGAACCCGCTGCCTCCGGCATATGGGACTGGTGCCCTACACCTTTGAGCCACAGGAGCCACCCCCCTTTTTAGTTTCTTTATGATGCCTCTTAAGCAGAAACTCTTTTAATGTTAATGTAATATATATCAGTCTTTATTTTTTTGAGACAGTCTCTCTGTTACCCCTGATAGAGTACAGTGGTATCATAACAGCTCACTGCAACCCCAAACTCCTGGGCTTAAGCAGTCCTCCTGTCTCAGCCTCCCAAGAAGCTGGGACTGCAGGTGCACAGCACAATGCTTAGCTAATTTTTTTCTATTTTTGATAGAGATGGCATCTCATTTTTGCTTAGGTTGGCTTTGAACTTCTGACCTAAAGGGATCCTCCTACTTTGGCCTCCTTGAGTGCTAGCATTACAGACATGAGGCACCAAACCTGGCCCAGTCTTTCCTTTATAATACTTTATGTATCCTATCTTGAACATCTCACGATCTTTAAATAGAGCTTTGAGATCTTCACTTTTCAGTATAGTAGCCAGTAGCTGCCTCTGGCTATTGAACAGTTAAAACATGGTTAGTCAGTATTAAGATGTGCTATGAGTGTAAAATACAAGCTAGATTTCAAAGACAAATTATTAAAAATGTAAAATATCACAGTAATTTTTTATTGATCATATGTTAAAATAATATTTTGGATATAGTGGGTTAAATAGATTATAGTATGAAATTAGTTTTATTTCTTCATAAAGCAAATGGCTCACATTATATTTCCAGATAATAGAAGTATGCTTGTCTGATAGAACTTTCTGTGATGATAGACATGTTTTGTGTCTGTACTGTCTGAGATGATAGCCATTAGCCACATGTGGCTATAGAACACTTAAAATGTGGCTAGGCTGCTAGGAAGCTGAATTCTAAATTTAATTTTAGTTAATTTTAATACTTGTATATGACTGGTGCCTACCATATTGGACAGAGCGGTTCCAGACACCTTGTTTTAACATTTTTGTTTCAGCTTTAGGTTCACATGCCGTCTGTAATTGAGTTTTATATATGATGTGGGGTGAGAGTCAAATTTTATTTACTGTTTTCTTCTATATCCGAATCTAATTGACCAAGTTACAAGGAAAAGACCTCCTTTTCTGTTTTAAGATTATTTGGTTTGTTTGTTATGGTGCCATATACCAGACTGTCTTTTTATTTTTAATTAATTTATTTATTTTTGAAACATTGTGTTTTACTTTGTTGCTCCAGTAGAGTGCCCTGGCATCATAGCTCACAGCAAACTCTAACCCTCGGGCTCTGGTGATTCTCTTGCCTTAGCCGTCTGAGTAGCTGGGACTACAGGTGCCCACTGCAATGCCTGACTTTTTTTTTTTTTTTTTTTTTTTGAGACAAGGTTTCACTCTGGCTCAGGCTGGTCTCAAACCTGTGAGCTCAGGCAGTCTACCTGCCTTGGCCTCCCAAGTGCTAGGATTATAGGCATGAGCCACATTGTACCTGGCTTGTCTTTAATAAATGGTAGAGTAAATGTTCCTATTTTGTTCTTCAAGATGGCCTTTTCTGTGTAAATATTAAAAATAGCTTGTCAATTTTCTCAAAATAACTTCTGGGTTTTTGGTTGGAGTTGTATTGGACCTGTAGCTCATCCAGTCATAAACATGATATAGCCATCTATTTATTTAGGTCTTAAATTTTTCTCAGCAATATGTGATCCTTTTCTATATAAAAATATTATTCATCTTTTATTAGGTTTATTCCACATTATTTGCTGCTGTAAAGGGTATTTTCTGATTTCGTTTTCTAATACTAGTATATAGGAATACAAGTGAATTTAGATTGTCTAAATATTTAGCAGCTGTACTATTTTATTAATTTTTATAGATTGTTTCCAGATTTTCTGCATATTTAATTCTGCCATTTTTTGTTTGTTTGTTTGTTTGTTTGGGGTTTTTTTTGGCCAGGACTGGGTTTGAACCTACCACCTCTGGCATATCAGGCCGGCACCCTACTCCTTGAGCCACAGGTGCTGCCCTAGTTCTGCCATTTTTTAATAAATAAAAACAGCTTTCTTTTTCCCGATTCTTACATATTTTACCATTTTACTTTTTAGCCTTATTGCACTGACTCCCCCTCAAAGACATCCTGGAGGGGCAAATGTATTTGTAAAGGACTAGATAGGAAGGAAGCCAGCAATTCCTGTATATTGTCAATGTTTGCTTAAAGGGAGCCAGAGTAGTCTTGAGGATGAATCTTGAACAATTTGTTTTAATTTGAAGGGCTGTACACTATTTTGGGTAATTAAAAGGAGCTGTTTTTATAGGGCATTAGAAAAGAAAAGATTGTTTCAAAGCCTCAAAAGAAATGGAATAAAATATTTGCTCAGTGAGTTGGCAACTGTTAGATAGTTTGTGATTATTGTGAATGTGTCTAGGTATAAACTAATGCTTCTCTCTTTTAAATCCTTTTAGGAAAAATAGAAATGAAGGTACATATGCACACAAAATTTTGCCTCATTTGTTTGCTGACATTTATTTTCCATCATTGCAACCATTGCCATGAAGAACATGACCATGGCCCTGAGGAGCTTCACAGACATCATCGAGGAATGACAGAATTGGAGCCAAGCAAATTTTCAGTGCTGGCTGCTGAAAATGAAAAAAAATACTATATTGAAAAACTTTTTGACCGCTATGGTGAAAATGGAAGATTATCTTTTTTTGGTCTGGAGAAACTTTTAACAAACTTGGGTCTTGGAGAGATAAAAGTAGTTGAGATTAATCATGAGGATCTTGGCCACGATCATGTTTCTCACTTAGATATTTTGGCAGTTCAAGAGGGAAAGCATTTTCACTCACATAACCACCAGCATTCCCATAATCATTTAAATTCAGAAAATCAAACTGTGACCAGTGTATCAACAAAAAGAAACCATAAATGTGATCCAGAGAAAGAGACAGTTGAAGTATCTGTAAAAGCTGATGATAAACATACACATGACCATAATCATCGCCTACGTCATCACCATCGTTTGCATCATCGCCTTGATCATAACACAACTCACCATGTTCATAATGATTCCATTACTCCCAGTGAGCGTGGGGAGCCTAGTCATGAACCTTCAACAGAGACCAATAAAACACAGGAACAATCTGATGTTAAGCTACCGAAAGGAAAGAGGAAGAAAAAAGGGAAGAAAAGTAATGAAAATTCTGAGGTTATTACACCAGGTTTTCCCCCTAACCATGATCAGGGTGAACAGTATGAGCATAATCGGGTCCACAAACCTGATCGTGTACATAACCCAGGTCATTCTCATGTACATCTTCCAGAACATAATGGTCATGATCCTGGTCATGGACACCAAGATCTTGATCCTGATAATGATGGTGAACTTCGACATACTAGAAAGAGAGAAGCACCACATGTTAAAAAAAGTGCAATTTATTCAGCTGCTAGTCACAAAGATCATAATGAAGATGACCGTCAACATGAAGTAAGTATAAAATGGTGTCCGATGGTTGCTTCAAAATTCTTAGATGATTGTGGTGCATTTTAAAGATAGGATAACAGTGGAATAGTTAATCATATCTAAACATATTTCCATATGTGGACATGTGGAACATCAGGTAACATTCCTGAATAAAAAACATTAAGGAATCAAAGTCAGTATAAAGATATTTTTGTCTGGATTTTTCACTGATATTACTTGTTTCCTGTGTTCTCAAATTTGGGTTTCTCTAATCAATACTTAAATATTGTTAAAAATGTATGAAATGTTTGGTTTTCTGAGTTAATTTTCACTGTTGCTACTGTTAGCTGCTCTTTAGGTATTTTAAAATTAGAATCTTTTTGTATGTGTGTTTTGTTGTTGTTCACCCTGTCCTTTTTGGAAGTCACTAGAACAGTTTCATTTTCATGTTTATTTTATTGAAATAACTATTAAGTGATTCCTACTTACTGATCTAGCTCCAAAGTTAGGTATTTTTTGCACATGTGATTGGCTTGTTTTGTTCATGTCATTTTTTGTTAAGGCCTTCTGTCTTATGAGATTGGTCTTTTCTGAGGCCTTTTAACAGATTCAGGGATGAATACTAAAATAATAGGGAACATCAATAGTAGTGGGATGGTCCTATTTTCCTTTGAATTTTTATATTTTTGGGTACTTTCACATTTGATTGGCTCTTGATCTTTCTTTTGTTTTTACCTATTCACCTGAAGCACATTTTATTTTTGTTTCATTAAAGGTAGATCAACACCCTTCTGATTTGTAGCTCTTAAAGTTTGGAAAAATTTGTTATATTGCTTGTTCATATATATAGAAGTCAGTAAATACCATTAGATGTGGAAAATGACCTCACCCTTTTCTGTTATTATCATTGAGATATGTTTTGCATCTAAGTAGATATGTTTTTGTTTCTTCCCTGAATACATCATCAGATATTTGACTGTTAGTATTTTTAAGCAATGATGTTAAAATAACATATATTAAGATCTTAGTATGTTTTCAAATTATGAATTTATCACTATGGGTAATATCCTAGAATCTTTTGTTGGTGATAACTAGATCTTATTCATGTTTCTTTTTTGTATCAGACCTCTCAGATCTCTTACCATCAGAATTGTTATTGGTATTTTGACAAGGTCTGAGCCACCTTGGGAAATCTGTGATTTCTGAAAACATTCTATGCATTGAACAGGGTAGTACCACATGGTAATTAACACCTCAGAAGAATCATTTTTGTGTGTTTATAGTTTGAGTTTTGGTGGGTTTTTTGTGTCATAAACATTGTGAGGTAGCACATCAGTGAACAATCATGTAGTGTTTCCCAAATAAGGATCTTGAGTCACTGATGATTGCAATTTGATAGGGAAGTGATTTTTCTTCTCATCCCATGAGAATATTAGGAGCATTATGATGAGTCATTCTCCTTCCCGCCCCATACCTGCCTTTTTTTTTTTTTTTTGACTCCTTGATCTTGGAATGAGAGATTATTCATAATAGAAAGTTATCTTTCATGTGTTGGAGTTGAAAATTATTAAAATCCATAAAAAATCGTGGGTAATCTAGTTGAATGTATTTCTATAAAATCTTATTAAAAAGCTTTATTTTTAATAGCTATCTGTATGACAGATTAATTTCAAATAATTAGAATATTTTAGATTATACAGTTATTTTTCTGCATTCTTAAAGATACTACTGTATTTAATTTCCTTTATCAATTTCCTTGCAGTGTTTGAACGTCACTCAGTTATTAAAATACTATGGTCATGGTGCCAACACTCCCATCTCAATTGATCTGTTTACGTACCTTTGCCCTGCACTGTTATATCAGATCGACAGCAGACTTTGTATTGAGCATTTTGACAAACTTATAGTTGAAGACTTGAGTAAAGATAAAAATACGGGTTCTGAAGATAAGGCAGATATAAGGGCATCAGGTAAGAAAGAGATTTAAATTTTTTCTCCTTTAAAATAGTACCTGTACTTACTTTTTAAATTATATTTGAATTATAAAGTAATTCTAAGTTCTTTTGGCATTCTTTTGGTGTTGGACTTTAAATATATTT
>NW_003852495.1:2708602-2710245 GCF_000181295.1 Otolemur garnettii
TCAATTCATTTAACTTCCCAAGATCTCAGAGCTAGTGAATGGTAGTACTGGGATTTAAGCCTATATAGTTTAATCATTTTGCTATTTATGTAATAAGTGTTTTATATGCATTTTCTCACTGAATTTTAGCAATAATCCTATAAGGGAGATAGGATTCCTGTTTTTATAGATAAGGATAAACTGAGACATAAAAAAGTTATTAACTTCCCCACAATTCCCAGGCCTAATAAGCGACAGAGGCTACAACTACCAAGCCTGTAAGGTTTGTCTGATGAAACCTTGGGGACTATCTCTGTGCCATTATCTTCTAAATTTAGTTAATTCTAGTATTAATTTTATGATTTTTGCCATATATCCTTATGTGGCACACAATTTAATACTTTTCATTATATCTCATAATTTTTTTTTTTTTTTTAGACAAGCTCCCTTTCTGTCGTGTAGGCTAGAGTGCAGTGGCATGATCATAGGTCACAGCAACCTCAAACTCCTGGGCTGAAGAGATCCTCCTGCCTCAGCCTCCTGAGGAGCTAGAACTACAGAGAAGTACTAATCATGCCCAGCTAATTTTTTTTTTTTTATTAATAGAGATGGGAGGTTTCACCGGTTTGCTTAGGCTGCTATCAAACTCCTGGCCTCAAGGGATGCTCCTCCCTTGGCTACCCAAAGTGTTAGGATAACAGGCATTAACTGCTGTGCCTGGCGTAATGTTTTTCTTTATGTCCCTGAGAACATAGTTTTGATGTGATGAGCTAATGACTTTTTTTCTATACATTTTAGGAAACTACACATGCTCTGTTGTCTTAAAGTTCAGTCCTTTACCTAGCCCACAAGGCTTATCAGTAATATCTCTTGCCTACTTACCCGACATCATTACTCCTTTCACCATTCTTTCCTCTTGTATTTTCTCAGTTCTAACCATAACACACTGATAACAGATTGTACCATTTTTTTCTTATCCTTCTCTGCCTTTTCATATTCTAAGTTTCTCTACCTAACTGACTACTGACTGACTCTCAGATTCACTTAGCTCCTCTGGGTGAACTACTGACCATCCCAAGCTAAATTAAGTTTTCTTCTTTGATGTTTCCATCCTAGTATAGATGTTGGGGAATCTTCATAATTCTATTAATCTGTTTTTGTTGGACTTCAGTTGCTTAAAGACAGTAAATCTTTGATTTGGTATCTCTAGTGCCTAAGGCAGGGGTCCTCAAACCTTTTAAGCAGGGGACCAGTTCACCGTCCTTCAGACCATTGGAGAGCTGGACTGCAGGCCCCAGGATGAGTTGGCAGGACAGGCAGCAGCGGCAAAAGTACCCATCGGGCCGGATAAATGTCCTAGGCGGGGTGCATGTGGCCTGCGGGCCATAGTTTGAGGACACCTGAAGAAACCCCACTCAGATTAAGGGTGTCCAGCCTTTCTTTTACTCTGCTGCACATTGGAAAAATAAGAGTTGTCTTGGGCCACACATTAAACACAAACAGTAATGAAAGCTGATTAGCAAAACAGAATAGAAGTCCATGCATACTTTTTGTGATATCTGCCAGCAGATTTAGACAAAAAATTCCTCTTAAAATCAGTATGTGGTGAGCTGCCAGTTGGACACCCCTGCCTTAGATAAAAAGCAAGTACTCATGTTTATTGC
>NW_003852495.1:2710735-2717444 GCF_000181295.1 Otolemur garnettii
TCTGTCTCTAAATAAATACATAAATAAATTACTGAGGGTGACAAAGTGGGACTCTATCTCTAAATAAATAAATAAGATGCTCTGTCTCTAAATAAATATATAAAAATAAAATGACTAAAATGGCATCTATGAATATGGACTAAAAACTGAATTCTGGATAAAGGGTTGAAAAGACAGAATTTTTGAAAATTTCATAATGTAGCAATAAGGTAGACATGTTTAGGAAGATCCCATTCTGGCAGATAATTTTATTTGAGGTAGAGATATGTCTTAAAACTTAAAGAGTACAAATAAAAGGAAATGCTGTTACTGCATAGAAAGTTAAGCCTCCTAGTCACCTACATTGTATTTCTGGCTAATTTCTTTATTGTAGGAAAATGACTTTAGAATAATACATTAATCATAATAGCCTGCATTTATTGGTATCTTACCTACCATGTGCTATACTGAACATATTTAGAAGAATATTTCATTTAATTTATTAAACTCATGAGATGGGCACTTGTATTTCCATTTGTTGAGGAAAGAGAGGGGGGACTTGTCTAAGGTCACACAGCTGTCATGTAGCAGAGCTATGAGATGAGCTGTACGATTCTCCACCTAAAGCTTCTAGTCACAACCCCTGTGCTCCATTGCTGTGCTTCCTGCTGAAAAGGTTTTAAGAGTGCTTAACTAGAATTTAAGTGGCAGAGGAATGACAGTTTTTGATAATTTAAAAGTACCATTTTGATGGATAATACAGACATAGGAAAGTGGTAGAGAGTAAGTATTCGTGTAAGTATTTTTATAAGTATAGATAAATTGGTTTAAAGAAGTCCAAATTTGTTCTTCTAGGTGGACAAGTTGGGTTCAATCTGGTAAGATCACTAAAGGTAAAAAAAAAATAATAATAATAATTATGAACTAGATTTGAATTCTGATCTTGGAATAGATAAAATTTGTCCTTTTTGCTTATTGCTCTTGGGAGATGAGTAAACACTTTAAGGTGGTGCAGTCCTTCTCAGCTGCCTGTAAATTCTCACCCTTGCTGGAGAAAGGGGGAAGAAGGCTGCTTCTAAAAGATTCTTGTTCTTTGTTTTCATGTCTCTTTTGGATTATGACTTTTAGTTAGAGTTGTCTATGTTGTAGTATTGCCATAATCGATATATTGTAATGAGGCTTTGGCAGATGCTTGATTATAGTGATATTGAAAGTTATAGCTTATTCAATCAGAAAAGCCTTAGAGGAAATGGCACTTGCTTTGAAAACAAGTATTTTACTAATACTGAATATTGATTGGTTGTTTGCAGGTGGTTATTAGCTTTGTCAGAAATGTAGCTTGAATTAATTATGTCCTGATAGATGTTAATAATTGTTAGAGATAATGCCTTGCTAGTAATTAGTTTTAATGACTACTGCACCATTAAGAAAGGTTAACTTGTTCTATATAAATCTCCCATAGTGACACAGCTACTACCTCATTAACTTTGTTCAAAGACTGCTGTAAACCTAATATGCTATATACTGTGTATGGTAGAAATCGTTTGTTTCACTAGATTGGCTCATTTAGTCATAGAGTTGACCCTAGCTTAATTACCAAGGGGGTATGTGAATAGACCGCTAAGCATTTTCTGCCAATTAAAACGCTGAAACAGTGTAGAAAACTGCCATCTTGCACATGCTTTGAACCAAGTTAATTAGAAAGTTTCCACAGATGAGCGCTTCTTTTTAAAAGAATGCATTTTCTCTCTAGATAATGAGAGAGGGAGTTGGTGAATAACTAAGCTTGAAGACCTTTAACGTTTTAAGCGACCTAATTTGCAGAATAAGTGAAGCTTGTTTCAGACATTTAGCATTTTTTATTGCATATGGTATCTTGGATACAAATAAAGGAAACATTTACTAGTTGTATTTAATAGTTTGCATATTGTTAGTTTGGTATAAGATTTTTAAAAGATGCTGTTTATTTGTTTTGTTTCTGCTTTGTGCCAAATAAATTGTGATTGAAAAGCACAATAGTTTGGTTAGAAAGCAAAATATTTTTATTATCAGCATTGCTTTTTTCCCCTACCCTTAGAGAATTAGGATAGAGTTTATGTAAGCTTAAATTTAAATGTTATAAATGCTAAAGATAAGTATTTAAATAGCATGCAAAAGTACTTTAAGTACAGTATCAAAACAACTTCACATTTCTTCTCACAGGTCAAAAAGATTGTTATATTCCTTGGAGATTTATAGGTTGTTAGAAGAATAAATTGTCACTTAAATTTGTAGTGCTAGAAAGCTGAAATTACTTTTTAAAAAATTAACAATAACTGAGAATTAAAAAATGTGTTTTGAATAGTATACACCAAGGGGAATCTGTGGCCTGAAGGGGAAAATGTGGCCTTCTGATTGAATCCTCAGTTGTCAAATTTTATTTAGTTGTTAAATGTTATTCAGTTATCAAAGAATAGCAATCCACAGAAAAAGAGCTGAAAATTCAGAAATTTATCAGAAAAGGGAAATCTAGTTCTTTTTTCCTTATTCCTTGGGACTGGCAGGAAAATGTGTTAATTTACATAGATGGGATACAAATATTTTGTGTTTTTTTTGAGACAGAGTCTTGTTATGTCGCCCTCGGTAGAGTGCTTTGGTGTCACAGCTCACAGCAACCTCAAACCCTTAGGTGTAAGTGATTCTCCTGCCTCAGCTTTCCAAGTAGCTGGGACCATAGGCACTTGCCACAAGGCCTGGCTAATTTTTTGTTGCAGTTGTCATTGCTATTTAGGTGGCCCAGGCCAGTGTTATCTATATTTTTAGGTAACACTAAAGTATAAGTATAAATGTATTTGAATAACGTTATGTAGTTACAAGTTTGTTTTTTGTACTCTTTTGTCTATCTCTCATTTTCAAAGATTTCCATTTGGATTAATAAAGTTAGTATTCCTTCTTCCTCATGTTTAATTTCACTTAAGATTTTTTCTTTCTTTTTTTTTTAAATTTTGTGATATAGTCTCACTTTGTCACCCTGGGTAGAGTTGCCCTGGCATTATAACTCACAGTGACCCCAAACTCTTGGGGTTGAGCTTGTCTCAGCCTCCTGAATAGCTGGGACTATAGGAATGCATACACTCAGCTGTTTTTAGCTAGAGATGGGGTTTTGCTCTTGCTTAGGCTGGTCTTGAACTCCTGAGCTCAAGCAAACCCCCGGCCATAGCCTCCCAGAGTTCTAGGATTACAGGTATGAGCCCCTGTGTCCAGCCTCCTTATATGATCTTCTTTTCTGTGGAGCTACCTCCATGAGATAATACATAAATGATATAAATTACTTAGCAAAGTATTGTAGTGGAGAGAACAGTGGAGTGAAAATTAGTGGACTTTGGGATTTGTTTCGACTTTGCCATTTTAGATAACTTTTTTTATTGTGGTAAAATATGTATAACATAGAATTTACCTTTTTAACATGTTTTGCAATTTTTTGATTGTGTTAGTACAATAACATAAAATTTAGTGAGTTTTTTAAGTATACAGTTCAATTATATTAAATACATACATGATGTTATACAACCATCACCACCATCTACCTCCATTAACTTTTTTCCATCTTGTGAAACTGGAAACTCTATACCAGTTTCAAAACTGGTATACTCAAACTCAAACTCAAACTACGGCCCACGGGTCACATGCAGCCCGCCAAGGACATTTATCCGGCCTGCTAGGTGTTTTGCTGCATGTCCTACTTAGCAGCCAACTTCTCCTGGAGCCCGCCCAAATGCCCAGTGGACATTGGGGTGGTTTCCCTGGTTTAGCTAGTATGAACAGTGCTCCTTTGAACTTGATTGTATAAATATTTCTTTGAAGCCTTGTTTTCTATTCTTTGGGCTAGATACTCAGAAGTAGGATTGTTAGATCATAAGGAAACTGCTTTTAGTTTTTTGAGAAACCGCCATATTGTTTCGGTATGTAAAATGCACAGTGCACAAGGCTTCCAGTTTCTCCCCGTGTTTGCCAACAGTTTTTTTTTGGTAGTAGTCATCCTAGTGGATTTGAGATAGTATCCTGGTATAGTTTTGATTTACATTTTCTTAAAAGATTAGTGCTCTGTAGCATCTTTTTATATGCTTACTGGCCATTTGGATATCTTTTTTAGAGAAATGTCTTTCTTTCTTTCTTTCTTTCTTTTGAGATAGGGTTTTGCTCTGTCATCCAGTCTGAAGTAGGTGCACCAGCACAATCATAACTCAGTGCAGCCTCAAACTTCTGCTTTGCCCATTTTTAAATATTATTGTTTATTTTGTTACTGTCATTGTTGAATTTTAATAGTTCTATTATTTTCTGAGTATCAATTTCTTATCAGATACATGATTTGCAAATATTTTCTCTAAGTTGCTGTTTTACTTTGTTGATATTGTCTTTTGATGTGCAAATTCAAAAAAATCTTTATGAAATGCAATCTTTTTTATTGTTGCCTATGCAAATACTATGCCATTTTAGCACTTGAGTGTCTACAGAGTTTGGTATTTGCAGGGGGAACTAATCCCTATAGATACTGAGGAAGAACTGTATTAAGTCTTCCAATCCATGAACATGAGATGCATTTCTGTTTATTTGTTGTCTTTAATCTCTCTGAGCAATGTTTTGCAGTTTTTATTGTGCAGGTCCTTAGCCTCCTTGGGTAATTCCTAAGTATTTTGATATTTTTAATGCTGTTAGAATTGTTTTATAATTTGCTTTTCAGATTATTGACTGTTTATATGTATAAAAGCAGCTGACTTTGGACCCTGCTATATTGATGAATTTATTTTTTAAAATATTGTAACACTTACATGTTGAATTTTTAGGGTTTTTTTTACATATAAGATCATGTCATCAGTAAACAGATGTAAATTTACTTATTTCCAATTTGAATGCTCTTTTTTTTATTTTTTTGAGACAGGAGACTCAAGCTGTCCCCCTGGGTAGAGTGCAGTGGCATCACAGCTCACAGCAACCTCCAACTCCTGGGCTCAAGCAGGTCTCCTGCCTCAGCCTCCCGAGTAGCTGGGACCACAGGTGCCCACCACAATGCCCGGCTATATTTTTTGGTTGCAGCCATCATTGTTGTTTGGCGGGCCTGGGCTGGATTCGAACCCGCCACCTTGGGTGTACGTGGCTGGCGCCTTAGCTACTTGAGCCACAGGCGCTGAGCCTTGGATGCTCTTTATTACTTTTTCTTGCCTAATTGCTTTAGCTAGAACTTCCAGTACTGTGTTAAATAGAAGTGGTGAAAGCAAGTATCTCTGCCTTGTTCCTACTCTTAGACAAAAAGCTTTCAGTCTTTCACCATTGAGTATGATGTTTGCTGTGGTTTTTTTGTTTGTTTATTTATTGTAGACAGAGTCTCAGAATGCCATGGCACCATTATAGCTCACAGGAACCTCAAACTTTTGGGCTCAAGAAATCCTCTTGCCTCAGTCTCTTGAGTAGCTGGGACTACAGGCACCCACCACAATGCCTAGCTAGTTTTTTCTGTTTTTAGTAGGGATGGGTTCTTGTTTTTACTTAGGCTGTTCTTGAACTCCTGAGTTCAAGCACTCCACCCTCAGCCTCCCAGAATGCTAGGATTATAGGCATGGCACCCCTGCCATGCTAATGGGTTTTTATATATGGCACTTATTATGTTGAAATAGTTTCTTTCTATTCCTGGTTTGTTAAGTGTTTTTATCATGAAAAGGTATTGAATTTTGTCACTTGCTTTTTTGCATTGGTTGGTACGATCATCTTTTTCATCTTTTATTGTGTTGATGTGACATCTGACATTCATTTTTGCATGTTGAACCTTTCTTATATTTCAGGTATAAATCCCACATAGTCATAGTTTATAATCCTTTTAATAGCTGCTAGATTTGGTTTGCTAGTATGTTGATGAGAATTTTTGCATCTGTGTATATAAGGGATATTGGTCTGTAGTTTTCTTATGGTGTCTTTGTGTAAACTTTGATATCAAGGTATTGCTGACCTCATAGAATGTGTTAGGAGGTGTTCCCCAGTTTGGGGGAAAAATTTGAAAAGGATTGACATTAGTTCTTAAATGTTAAATAGAATTTATCAGTGAAGCCATCAAGTCCAGGAGTTTTCCTTGTTGGGAGATTTTTGATTACTGATTCAGTCTTCTTTACCAGTTATAGGTCTATTCACATCTTCTTTTTCTCTGTGGTTTAGTCTTGGTAGGGTTTGTGTTGTGAGGTTTTGTCTATTTTATGTAGGTTATCAAATTTTTGTTGGTGTTCAGTTGTTTATAGTACTCTCTTATAATCCTTTTTATTTCTTTGTAATTAATTGTAGTGTCTCCACTTCTGTTTCTGATTTTAGTAACTTATATGTTCTCTCTCTTTCTTAGTCTAATTAAAGGTTTGTCTATTCTGTTATCTTTTTCAAGAACCAACTTTAGGTTTCATTGATTTTTATTCTCTACTGTTTTTCTCTTCTTTATTTCAGGTGCTTACCCCAAGGCCTGGCTATTTTTTGTTGCAGTTGTCATTGTTGTTTAGCTGGCCTGGGCCGGGTTCAAACCCACCAGCCTCGATGTATGTGGTTGGTGCCGTAACCACTGTGCTGCAGGCACGGAGCCAATCAGTGAAGGTTTTTTTAATCAGTAGGTGGCCATTTCTCTTTTTTTTTTTGAGACAGAGCCTCAAGCTGTCCCCCTGGGCAGAGTGCCGTGGCATTACAGCTCACAGCAACCTCCAACTCCTGGGCTCAAGCGAGT
>NW_003852495.1:2717537-2721145 GCF_000181295.1 Otolemur garnettii
TTGTTGTTTGGTGGGTCCGGGCTGGGGATTCGAACCCACCACCTTAGGTGTACGTGGCTGGTGCCTTAGCCAGTTGAGCTATAGGCGCTGAGCCCCATTTCTCTTTCAAAGCATTTTTTTTCTGTTAGTTCACAGATTTGCTTTCTGAAGTGGGTGATAGTCCTCACAGCTGATACACAGGAAATTGTACATAAGTGTGTGTATAATACATATGACATTTACCAGTTTATACACACATGAATTCACACAGAGATCCTCCTGCAACTATAGATGTAAGCACTTGGCTAGTTCATGTGTGTCAATCTGCCAGTGATTGGCCTTCATTTATAATATATTTAGTTCTTACATTAGCATATTGACATTGATTTTTATTGAATTAGATTTTGATCAGTTTGTTATTTTGTAACTTGGTTTTTGGCTAATTTAAAAGCCATGTGAGATTATGAATCATCTCGGAACATTGTAAAATGTTTTTGGTTTCAGAGAATCTTTCCTAGACTCTTCTTCACATCTGTAATGCAAGAGGCCAGTGCCCCGTAGGTTCACATTAGATGTGCTCAGACCAAAGAATTGCTGAGGAGCAGAGGGGAGGTGTGATATACCTTTATTCAGATCACGGTGGCAATAATAAGGCATGGGAAGTCTGCACAAACAGAAGGTCCCGTACGCTTAACATATCTAAGGGGAAGAGTAGTGGCAGAGTGCCAAACAGTAATCGTACAGTGGTCAGACAATAGTAAGGTAGTAGTAACGTGGCATTGTTGTGCGTAGTCATGTCTATAGTTATGACTGCTGATAGTTCTGGCAGACCTATGGGCAAGGAAGCCCAAAGACTCCATCTTGCCTCACACTCCACTCTATTGGGGTTTCTTGCTTCCTAATCTGTGTGAATCTGTGTGTTCGACTTTTCTTTCCAGGTCACTGTGCAGGGAGTGGTGAAGACTACATCCAAATAACCACAGCAATTATATAACCTACCACAGCAAACAGTGAGGGAGCATTCACTGTCTTTCTTGCATTTCTCACACCCTTCCCTTCTCTAATGGGAGAGTGATAGTGCTGGTAACATCATTTATGGGCCTGCCCACATAGGTCACTAAGATTGTCACCAAAGACCCAAACAGGGATGAGGGAGCACATCGTAACTCTACATCATGCATTGCAGCTGTAAACCATTCATCATTAGGATGCCAAGCATGCAAATTAAACATCGTATTGCCCAATCCCAGCTCTTTGCAGTACAGCATGTGATTGCTGTTTGCTTACTGAGCAGGTCAGGTCTCTGACATTGGCCCATAGTATACAGGTTGCACCCAACCTAACAATGAGTGGGTGCCCTACCATTCCAGCAGCTGTTCTGGAGACGCTGCCACAAAGAGGGATGGGTAGTCACCAAAGCCAGCCTTTTCATTTCTTTCTCATCTAAAACAATACCATCCACACCCAGGTCACACAACCACAACATCCAAGCAGCTAGTGACAATAGGCTTGTGTCTGGACTGCTCCCCAAACTCTACCAATTCCATCATGGACTAAAGGAGGAATCTTCCATTACCTCAGGTGCCCCAGCAGGGCATTCTTCTGGGGCCGCAGGCTATTGGGTTTTACCTTCTGGGTGACCACTGGTGGGCTTGGAAATGTGACACTTTGTTTCCCTCTTCGGAGGAGACTGCCACCATGATAGCCGGAGATTCTGCACAGCTCCAGATCTCACCATGCGACTCCCCCTGCCAGAGGCAATTGGTCTCTTTCAATGCCAGCTGCCACTGTCACTCTTCCACCAGTTCTCAAAGGAGCTTGCAAACATGAGTCACCTGGCAGAGGGTCAGCTCAGTCTCAGCTCTAGGGCTGTAAGGAACACCCAACCCACAGCCCCTCCTGCCACTCAGGAGCACTCAGGTGCTCTTTTTTTCAAAGATGTCTCTGGGAGTATAAAGAGCCTTCTCCACTCACTGTAAAGTTCCATCCACATCAGGCCATCCCTGGGGGAGGTGCCCAGGCAGATAATAGGCCCATCACCAAGTACCCAACATACCCAACTTGGGCCATCCCTGTATTCTGCCCTCCTGGGCTGCCTCTGCACTAGCTCTCATGTCAGACTGCCTCAGTCTTGGCTCACAGGGCTGTAAGAACCACCCAATCCACAGTCCCCACCACAATGTGTCAGCTCTTTTTCTCATATGTCTCCCTGAGGATATGTTCTCTCCAGAACCCCCAGGATGGAGTCCCATCCTGGGGGTTGCCCAGGCAGATGAAAGTCTTGTCACTGAGTATCACATTCTCCATGTGGGCCACACCTCTGTCCTGTCCTTCAGGGGCTCCATACCAACCTGAGTCCTGTTCATGACACCAATTATAATGCAAGAGGCTGAGGCCTGGTAGGTTCAAACCAGATGCATTCAGGCCAAAGAACAACTACAGAGCTGAAGGCAGATATGACATGCCTTATTTGGCTCTCAGGGGTCAATGAGCAGGTATAGAAAGATCGTGCAGTTGCAAAGTCCCATATGCTTATGTATCCAAGGGGAAGAGTAGTGGCATTTCAACAGACAGTAGGCATATTGACATCATTGTGTGCAGTTACGTCCTGCATATGGCTGTGTAAGGAAAACCTGGTGTTTTCTGGCAGAAACTGGGAGTGAGGAAGCCCTAGGCAACAGTCTGTGTTGCCCTACAACATCCAAGACATCCCTAGCCAGAAGTTAACATTATGATAATTGTAGAAAGGAAATATTTGCTTAGAATAACATTCATTCTGAACCATCAATTTTATGATTATGTAATACAATCACATTTTCTCTCAATTCTATAATAAGTAGATATTTTAAGACATGCTTATAAGAATATATACTTTGTTTTACTATAGTCTTTCAAAATGTGATCTGAAAATTTAAAGTATGCTTCTAATGGTATTTTATTAACTTGTTATGTTATATAAATTGTTAATCATCACACATGTATGCTGCATCAAATTAATGGTATTCTCTCTGTGTTAAGATTTAAAAGCTTAATTTATACTGCAGGTATCTTAATAGGTAAGTCCAAAAATGAATGAGTATTATGGATTTCCCAGTGTAGAATGTAATGTAATCCTAAAAAAAAGAATAATCTGATAATGAGATTTAACCAACCAGAGTTTTACAAGTACAGATTTTAATTTAGCATTTTAATTATGTGACTTTTTTGGATATTGAAACATAAGAATAAAATTAATACTTTTATTGGGTAATTTTGGTGACTAATTCTAGTGTAATTTTTTTATGGTTAATACAGATTTCTAATAATTTGGAAGAGTCATCAAGTTTGCTTGCTATGTTTACATTATGTATTTTGGGTCTTCTCTTCAGTTTTGGCAATTCCTATCTATATATTTATGTTAGTATATGCAATTTTTTTTCCTCCTATAGAATATCTCAGAGTTATAATTATTGGCTTTTCTAAGTAGTTCAATGTATTTTTTCTTTAAATTTTTAATTGACGTAACATTTAGGTTGTTGCTTCAGGATAAATTGCTTGGGCTCGGCGCCTATAGCTCAACCGGCTAAGGCGCCAGCCACGTACACCTAAGGTGGCGGGTTTGAATCCCCAGCCCGGACCCGCCAAACAAC
>NW_003852495.1:2721478-2758494 GCF_000181295.1 Otolemur garnettii
AAAAAAAAAAAAAAAAAAGATAAATTGCTTGTAGGTTAGATTATTGCCAAATTTAAGAAGAATGTATTTGGGAGGTAGAGTTATGTATTACTGTATGAGATAGGTTTTATCTTAAGGTTAACATTTTTGTTACAAACTTAAATTTGTCCCATTTAGTTATTATGAGTATCCCATTCCTTGTATTTCCTTTTTTCCCACCTACTATGATTGGAGCCAGAGAGCTGTTGGTTTTGTGAAACGTTTTTCGATTTAATTGTCCAATAACTATTGGCTCCAAGACCTGGTGTCTAAAACTCACACGTATAGCCCCTCCCCTTCTCTGATTGTTTTCGTTAGGCCTCCATGGATGTTATTCTTCCTATCTGTGAACAAGGGATAAAGTATCTTGATCATTATTATTAAGTTAACCTTAGTTTAAACCTTATTTGACCATATATTTTTCTTTCTAGGATAGAGGTTTTGCCTTTATTTTGTGCCTTATAATCTCAGCAGTAGTTGGGGGAATCTTCCTCTTACCCTTTTGTTCCACTAACCAGAATCTTAACCTTTCTTTCTTTTCTTTCTTTTTTTTACTCTCTTTCTCTCCTTTTTTTTTTGGGGTAAGTGTTTCAGAAGCAGAATTTATTCCAAATATACACATGCATCTTCTCTTTTTCTTTACCTAACAATTGGAGGGGAGTGGTAGTTCTGTGAAGAGTAATAGATGTTTTCAAATAAAATTTTGATTTGAGAATAGAAAATAATAGATTTTAGATTCTACTACATTTTACAAAGTTTCCTAACCTTTCCTAGACTTTAAACAAAATTTATTACAGTAAAATATACACAATAATTTACCATCTTAACCATTAAAGTGTACAGTGCAATGACATAAAGTATTTTAGAGTTAGTTTTTTCTTTCATTTAATGAAACTCAGTAGATTGAGTAGAGAAAGGAAATAGAAACTCAGTAGATAGTAGTAGAGAAAGGAAATAGAAAAAGGGATTATAGAAGGAAAAGAGGTGGAGACACAACCTGGAAGAGGGTTTTATGCTGGGCATCCCGTCCGCACGCTCAGCAGCCCTATCATGGAGCTGCCTGATCCTTTCACAACAAGAAGTTGATACTGCAAGCCATTTCCACTTTGTAGATCTTCCCACATATTTCCTAACTTTCCTGTGGTTGCCAGCTGCATGGCTTCTTATACTACTGACACTTCATGGCCTCACGGAGCATATCCAGGGTGAGGCTTCTGTTTAGGGCCCTAGTCCTGTGTGCATGCACCTTCCATATGTCACAGTCCTGACAATGACTCTACTCTGCAGGATCCTGACTTTCAGTACCCAGCCGATCTGAAGCCATCTTACGGGGTATTATTATGAGTTTGTATTAAATCTTTCCCTGACCCTGGTTCCTCAGGATTTGAGTGCCTGCCTCTGCCTGATCTTTGTCCCTCTAATGTCGGTTGTATGTTTGCATCTCCTTTTGTCCCCTTGTGTTTTCTTTATTTATACTGTAATAAATGTCTCTTAAGATAAAGGGCTTCCATTAGTGATAGATGATCTATTGTTTTACTTTAGCTAATGAATATTCACTATAGTGTTATGTCTTAAATAATGTTACTACAGTGTCAGTGGATAAACACAATTTTGGCTGTTGATGTTACTGAGATAGAATCTTTTGCTCTTGCCCCAGGCTAGAGTCCAGAGGGATCAGCCTAGCTCACAGCAACCTCAAACTCTTGGGTTCAAATGACCCTCTTACCTCAGCCTCCTGAGTAGCTAGGACTACATATACCTGCCACAACAACCTGGCTCATTTTTCTGTTTTTTTGTAGAGACAAGGTCTCTCTTTTTCCTGAGGCTGGTCTCAGTCTCTTGACTCAAGCATTCCTCCCACCTTGTCCTCCCTGAGTGGTGTGATACTACAGGTGTGAGCCATTGTGCCCAGCCGGGATAAACACAGTTTTATCAATAAAGTACAGGGGTTAGTGTCATTGCCTTACCTGTCTTTACTTCACTTTGGTTTTGAAAATTTTATGTTATTTTCATAAAGAGATGTAGGTTTCCTTTGTTCACTTATCATAGACGTAGAATAAAATATATTAGCAAATTTATAGTCCTATTAGATTTGATTAGAAAAATAGTATTTTAGATTAAAACCTCTATAAAATTATCACTCTTCAGTGAGGTTTTCTGGAGCTAAACATTAGAATATGCAGAAATTTTTTTGTGGTAGGCTCGGTAGAGTGTTGTGACATCATAGTTCACAGCAGCCTAAAACTCTTGGGCTCAAGCAGTCGCTTGCCTCAGCTTTCTGAGTAGCTGGGACTGCAGGTGTCCACCATGACTCTGGCTACTTTTAGAGATAGAATCTTGCTTTTGCTTAGGCTGGTCTTGAACTTCTGAGCTCAAGTAATTCGCCTGCCTCTCAGCCTCCCCTAGTGTTAGGATTACAGGAATGAGCCACTGTGCCCAGTCTAAAATAGGCAGAATTTTTAAAAGTAATTTTTATTTTAGTTTAGGCCAGTAATAGAAATTATAATGAATTGGTTCATCTTAGGAATCACAGGCATTTATTTCTGATATTTTACCTGTTCATGAATGATGTAGGTAAAGAAACATGCAGAATTCCTCTTGCCCACCACACTTAATGTTTCTTACAAGTCATATTGTGAAAACATTTATTTTGTGTTCCGAGACAGTTAAAATTATATAGTAAGAGTTTGAAGTCAGGGGTGGAAGTGAGCAGAAATCAAGGAATATAGGACTGAATTAACATTTGTTACAGTAAGGTACCTGTAAAAGCCTTTCTGTTATCTGTTTATGTGAATATATTTCCTTTTTGGTTTGATATGTTTCTGAAACTTTGTATTAGAAAGATGTATAAGTATTATAATGCATTAGGTAAATAATTGGCTTTTTAAAATGCTCTCCTTTAAGTTTTATGATTATATTCTTTAAATAGTTCTCTTGTTTTGGCTCTTCCTTTAGACATTAGGGAATTTTTATTTACAGTCTAGAGCAGCAGCTCAACCTGTGGGTCACAACCCACAGGAACTGTATTAAAGGGCCATGGCATTAGGAAGGTTGAGAACCATGGTCTAGAGTTTAAGAGTAAAACACACCCTAAGCCATTTTAATCACTGTTTCTAATATGTATAGTGTGCCACTGAAGGCATTTTTTTTAATTTTTTGAATTTTTAATTATGGGTACATAATAGTTGTATATATTTACAACACAGTACATATGTTTTGATACAGGCATACATCACCTTAAGCATTATCATTAGAAATTAGTATCATTAGAAACATTCCATTTCCACTCTTTTTGTTATTTTAAATATACTATAACTTACTGTTGACTAGTCACTTTGATGTGTGAAGTTACTCTATATCTTAAGTTTCTGAGTTTTTTAATTAAGTGTTCCACTTGGTTATATGTCATATTTTTGTAGCAGTGCCAGAAAGCTTCTTAAAAAGCACAGTGTGAATAAGATAATTTGTCTTCCATGACTAGTTTATCTTAAGTTGATTCTTCTTTGGAGCTGTTTGGTTTCTGTTGTAATACTAATGTTGACTATTAATTTCTTTCCTACAGCATGGATTTGTGGAATCATTTCTATCACTGTCATTAGCCTGCTCTCCTTGCTAGGCGTGATCTTGGTTCCCATCATTAACCAAGGATGCTTCAAATTCCTTCTCACATTCCTTGTTGCACTCGCTGTAGGAACGATGAGTGGAGATGCTCTTCTTCATCTCCTGCCCCATGTAAGTAACATTTTTAATCTTTTATAAAGTTAAAAGTGAAAGATTTAAAAGCTAAAAGAGTCCTTCCTTAGCAAGCTATAGCACATTTATCTAGTAGTTGTGATGTTTTATTTGCTTATAGGATGAAGTATTTTTTCCATTTATACAGTTTTAATAGCCATGTTTTTGAAATCAATTTAATCATAGATTTTTAAATAGCAGCAAAGACTGGTAATGGCAGTTTTACTTTCTATTAGTCTTTAAAAATACTCATTGGATTAAAATTTACTATATTAGAAATTCTGAAAATGAATACTTAAACATTGAGTCATCTTTTAACCTATGTAGTGTATCAAGTAAGCCTTGGGGAGAGATGTATAAGGAGTGTTGTAAGTGATTGTACACGTAGCCAGGATGCCATCAGTATCTGTATTTGAGCAGTAGTAGGCAGACATGCTCAGGTAATTATTTTTGCGTTTTAGCTCATCATACATGGAGGGCATTTATCTTTTCACCTGGCGTACCACTTGTGTTCTTTTCTTTGATAGTTGTAATGATATGATCGTAAGTTTGTACTCCTAGCCAAGCTTATCAATTTTTTTTGAAGATTGCTATCTATCTGTAACCTATTGATAGGGAGGTAGCTAGCTATCTGTCACCTGCTAAAAGTATTTGGTTGACTTTCACTGTTTATGAAAACAATACTCTTCTTTTCCAAATCTAAAATTGCAATATTTAATATTTCCCTTCTGTAGTATTTGGGAAACAGGATTGTATTTGTATATTGTGTATCACTCTTTTCCCTTTCTGTAGTCTTGGTTCAGAATTCCAGAATTCTAATCTAAGAATAGTGTATGGCATTGCAGGCTAATGATAGGCTAATTAATCCATTTATAAATGGATTAATGAATCTGAAAACCGTGGATATGAATTTTTTTTGTTTCATCCTTTCTACCAACCAATAGGAAGAACAACAATCTAAGAGCAAAGCCTAATAAGGGCAGTGATAGTTAAGTGCCATTCAAGTTGTTTTTGTAGTAAAGAGGGTTAAGTAAACTTAACCATTGCCTTGTTGGGTGCTCTAATCTCCTTTGAAAGGTTTAGAAATCAGAGAAAGAAGATAAATAAATATTACAAGGAAGAAAAACACTTAAGCCTAGTTACCTAACTTAAATTCTCTAAGATTAATATTGTGATGCCTATATATTTTACAGTGTTGAAATATAACTTTTCCTATACTTATGTTTATTTTTGCTAAAGCTTTAACTTATGGAAAGTTACACACACATTTAAGTATATACTCTTATTAATATACACAGTATGTGCAAAGGTAACAATCTTATCACCTCTTTGAAATAATTTATAAGAGAAGAATCTTATAAAAGTACAGTTTAAGAAAGAGTTAGATTATAGGGAGTCATAAGCAGTGACCTGCTGTGAATTAGTTTGTGTGTTTTGTTTCTACTAAATAAAAACATTATTATGGCATTTAAGTGGGTCTTGTTCACTCTGATTTTCAAAGAACCCATCACCCTCCATTCTTACTTCTGGCTTGTTTATCTTACAATAGTATATATCTTACCCTCATAGGTATTTGAGTCTGATCTTCATTTTATATATAACACATATGTATGTATGGACAAGTGAGTAAAGCAAATTAAATGGAAGACTACTTAAAGTGAGATAATATCTAGGGGACCACTTTAACAATTAAAAGGTATTTTCTGTTTTCTGTAGGAAATTAAAATCTCAAATTTAAAATAGCACTTTACTTGCTTAGAAGTTTTCCTTATTCTTATTAACAGTCTCAGGGTGGACATGATCACAGTCATCAGCATGCACATGGGCATGGACATTCTCATGGACATGAATCTAAGAAGTTTTTGGAAGAATACGATGCTGTTTTGAAAGGACTTGTCGCTCTAGGAGGCATTTATTTGCTATTTATCATTGAACACTGTATTAGAATGTTTAAGCACTACAAACAACAAAGAGTAAGCATTTTTAAATTGTTTATTTCATTTTCTGAGAAAAAATTTATCTTTCTAGGTTTTTAAAAAGTTATGATATTGGTGTTAAATCTCTGTTTATTAATTAGCTAACCTTTAGAGAAAAAGCTGTCTTTGACCTTTGCCATTTTTTATATATTTATTTTGGCATTTTTAATTAAGATGTAGTTTAGTTATTTGTGTTGCACCATACCTAACTGACTTAGGATAGAGAAGGCTGTTGGCCAGTTTATGTTTATTATAAAAATGTAAAAATATATAAATAAAAGTCTCATCAACCTTAGGTAATATTTTTGATTACAAGTAGATTTTATTGTAATATCTTTTAATGAAAATCTTTATACACAGCACTTCTCTTTATCAGAAACACTTTGCCAATGGTAGAGGTATTAGAGGTGTGTGGTTGCCAGCTTAAGGGGGCTTTGTAGGAAGAAAGTACAGGGAAATGATGGAAATGGTGATTTTTTTTTTCCCCCAAGAGCAACTCACCATTTGGGAGAGAAAGCTTTATTGGACTACTGATTGAATACCCTGACTATCATGCAGTTGTCTGTGTTTCACTTTGCATTTATGAGACTATGACACATATTTAAAAAGAATTTCCCCCAAGAAAGTAAATTCGGGGCGGGCCTCTGTCATTCACTGTGGTTAACATGCCTCCCATTCACATCCTTTTCATATCTCCTTTAAAGCTTTATCCAGAACATATCTCACTAACACGTTTGAGTTACTAACACTGATAATCTTCAGTATGTTCTGTTTAAGTAAAGCTGTCCACACAAAAAGTTAGTTAGAAAACCCTTATATTTTGTTAGTTTACTTCAAATATCATTTTCTCTCTCCTCAGGAAAATTATGATCTTAATCTGTACGGTCTACTTTTAAGATACAATTTTATGCTATTTTTATGTGTATGTTTTGTTTGCCTATGTATGTGTGTTGTATATATCCCCTTGAGACAAAAATGTGCTTTGTTTTGGACAAGTGCTGACCTGGAATACACAACTAGCTGTCTGAATATGACTCATTCCCTATGATTTCCATTAGCTGTCTAAATCATGGGAAAGAAATCTTCTCATTTGTATTTTCATATCATAATTCAAATTGCATATTGGATTTTTGTCCCCATATTTTAGTTAGTACATATTTTATTGCCTTCTTGGGGGGCCAGGGAGGGAGGTGATTAAGATGGTAAACCCAGTGAAGTAATATCTGAGAAATAGTGAAAGGCACTGGGAAGGTTCAACATAGAGAAAAGTGAAAGAAGTCTAATGCCATTTGGACTTTGAAGGGTATGTGGAAAGTGAAGTAATTAATTCTGGTAGTTGGAAACAGAACTGGCTAGAGGGGAGTAAGAGTTGATGAAGGAGGTTACTGCAGAATGATGTGGAAGAGAGGTAACGGGCTTGAAGTAGGATCATGGCAGAAGGAATGGGGAAGAAAAGGCGATTAAGAGAATTATTAAGTGAGAGTATAAATAAGAGGATGTGATAGGGATTAGATATAAGAAATACAAGTATTTGATAGTTTATCACTACAATAACGTATTACAAAAATATGTAAAGCACCTTGAGAATTACCAGTTGAACTTCACTAACCCCCAAAAATCTAAACTCTGAAGTGCTCCAGTAGAGCATTTTCTTGGAGCATCAGGTTGGTGTTCAACAAGATGTGGATTTGGGGACTTTTGGATTTGAGATACTCAACTTGTCCTGTGAACCCTGATAGAATAGAGGAATGAGAGTTGTCTGTCTACTAACATCGAGGTACCAGATAGTAAGTGCTTCATATGTTCAAAACATTGGAGACTATGTAGTTTACATATAAAGTGTAGCCCTTCCAGGCATAGGTCAAAATAGAGAAGATTTGGGGTTTTTTAAAATTTAATCTTCTTGATCTCATTTCAAACCTAAACTGAAACACATTTATTTTTGCAACGATAACTGATTTCCAAAATACTGCAACTTTTTTCAAGTTGTAGGAAGTAAAAAACTGAAAGGAACACTTCGGTGCTGGAGGTGGTGGGTTGCGCTCTAAATCTAATAGTAAAAAATTCTTCAAGTGTATCAAAGAAGGGATTCTGACCAGATAAGTCAGAGCATCTCCTTTATGAGAAATAGGACAATTAGTAACCTAAGATAAAAAGAATATGGCTTTAAAAAAAAAAAAAAAAGGAAAGCAAATTAGTAGTACTTGAATAGAACAGACATTTGGCAGTCTATATAGAAAAATCAACATTTGGAAGGGAGTTGTCAGACCAGAAGTTAAATACTATCCCAGTTGCTGACTTGTTTCAGTAATTTAGAGGCCTTGAGAGGAATGATTTGCAAGTTTCTAAGAAAGTGGACAATCAGAATCAAAGCAATTAATAAAAATTCCATCTGGTGCTTGCATTCTCTTTAATTTCCATATTCTTCTCATTGACTTTTGTGCTTTTGACTATTGGCTCCTCTTTCCTATTTTTCCCCTTGACTAATGGTTACTGTTTCTTTAGGGCATCTCCATGTTATTATTTTCTTTTCAATATTTTGTATTTCCCCAGTTTCTCTTAGTGGCTTACTTCCACTATTTATTATTATTATTCAGAACTTTATGTGTCAGTAGTTTAGGCATGATTCAGACGGGCAGTTCTTTTGTTCTACCTAGAATTTGCTAAAGTTACACTACTACATTCAAATTCATCTGGTTACTAGCCTGGGATGCATAGCCCCAGGATACTTCACTCCCTGTCTGTATCCTGATGCTGCTCTTCCACAGGGCCTGTCTTTATAGTCAAGACTGAGCTTTTTCGTAGGATAATGGCAGTTACCCTGAGCAAAAGCAAAAGCTGCTAGCCTTTTTTTAAGACTAGTCCTGGAACTGGCACAGAATCATTTTTGCTACATTGTATTGGTCAAAACAAGTTGAGAAGCCATCCAAAATTCTAGATGGGGAGTAGACCCTACCTTTTTAGAGGTGCAGCAGAATGCTCATTCAGGGAGGGAGGAAATTGATGGTGGTCATTTGAGGTTCCCATATTCTCAACTAGCTGTACAAGATTACTTAGGCAGCACATACAAGACTTAACACCTGAAATGTGGTACAGCCTGTGGATAAACCAGGAATAAGAAAATGTGACACTAGTTACTAATCATATCCCAGAGAACAATGACTTTTATTTTTACATTTGGTTTCTTAAATTAACATATATTAAAAGCCTCAATTTAAGTTGAAAGAGTTATTAGTGGTTACATTGATAAAAGAAGAAGGTACTAAAAAGCCAGACTATTAAGACATACAATAGGAACAAGTCAAACCTAAACAATGAAATACAGTAATTTATATTTATAAGTTGTTGAGGACAAATTAAATGTTTACTTTCTGATTATAAGGTGGTAAGAAAGAATGCTTGTCTATTCCTGTGATAGGTCATTTTTTAAATACCATCTCATTTAATCCTCATAAAAATCTTAAATTTTCATTGGACAGATGAGTCATTCTTAATTGAGCAATTTTGTTAAATTTATTAAAGTCTCAGCTATAAACTCCAAATTTAGAATTCTTGATTTATATATATACATATATTTTTTTTGTCTGTTTTTTGAGACAGAGTCTCACTATATCACTCTTGGTAGAGTGCTGTGGCATCACAGCTCATAGCAACTTCAAAGTCTTGGGCTTAAGTGATTCTATTGCCTCAGCCTCCCAAGTGGCTGGGACCACAGGCACCTGACACAACACCCAACTATTTTTTTGTTGTTGTTGCAGTTGCCATAGCTAGCCCGGGCCTATTCGAACCCGCCAGCCTGGGCATACATGGCCAGTGCCCCAAATTTAGGATTCTAACTCATATTTGACTCTGTTAAGTCACATTCAGGGGAATGTGAGGTTACGTTAACTACACAAATTCAAAAGAATAAACTTTAATTTTTTAGAACTTCCTATTATCTTACACTATCAAATGAGAGAGATTGCACATATTTTACTCATTTTATTTTGGTTGCATATAATAATTTAGTTCTTAACTTTAAAGCACATCTCTTGGTTGAGGATTAAAAGACAAAACAAATTTAGTTAGAGTTTTTATCTGGTAGATTCCTTGAAAAACTTTTTGAAAAATTTTCTCACCCCTTTTCTAAGTAAAAAGTTATGTATAAAGTTAACACCAGTTTTTCCCAGCGGCGTTAACAAATGACTTTTGTTGATGATTGTGACTACAGGTTTTATACTAATATCAGATGCCTTTTTTAGGGAAAACAGAAATGGTTTATGAAGCAGAGCACAGAAGAATCAACTATTGGAAGAAAGCTGTCAGATCATAAGTTAAACAATACACCAGATGCTGACTGGCTTCAACTCAAGCCTCTTGCCGGTAGACAACAATTCTGACTAAAGAGAAACTTTTAAGATATACAAATTGAAATTTTGCTTCTAAACTATGCCTGTGTTGTTTGAAATTTTTTATTTTTATGACTTCCCTAATATTTATCAGTTTCTAACATGTATTTCCTTAAATGTGAATTTGTCTTAATTGTGCTTTTATTTGTTAGTTACTTCTGTTATTTTCAGCCTTATTTATGCTGGAATGTGGTGCCAGTTATACTGGGGAGCAGGGAACAAATGTACTTACGGTTTACAGGAAAAAAATGAGTGAAACAAAGAAAATGACATTGAAAGTCGTGGATTGATGTTAGTTTGGTTTCTTGGCAGTGCTTATCTCCTCCCTGCATGAGTGATGTCTAATGGAAAAGGGAGAATTGGCCTCGCATTTATATTTAAAATCTCTGCTTATCCATTCAGCTATTTTTTTGCCTGATAGATGTAATAAGGTTGCTTATAATTGTTTGGAAACATGAAAAAAAAATTTGACCTAATATTTTCCTCTTTATGTTTAAACTTATAATGCCACTGAATCCAGCAATGCTTTTCTGCAGAAGAAGTATAGCTAAACTTTAAATGTAGAACTCTGCCCCAAATACAATTTGGAAATTATAGGAAACTTTGTCACATTAACAAACAGCTTTGGAAAACTAGTGAAAGGCCAACATTAATTTTTTTTTTTTTTAAATACTGCTTATCAGAAACGTAAAGGGGTTTCTGAACTTCATCCTAGCAGTGATCTCTGAGTAGCACTGTCAAATGGTGGGCCATTGAGGGATGTAAAGAAGTTTGACATCAGCTGACCCTGTGATTTGGGAAAGTTATTTAAATTTTGTCTTTGTTTTCTAAAATGAAAAAGGTAAGAGTGAGTAAACTCTTAAGATTCCTTCTTACTCTGAAAAAATTACGTGCTGTCTTTTGTTATTTGTAAATACTTCAGTAACACTGTTCCCTTTGATTTTCATTAACTATTCCATGAGTTGTGCCTTAACTTTCGTAATATCTTCATATTTTCCAACTTTTTTCCTCCCTTTGCCTGCTTTTGATTTCAGTTCCCTTCCATTCACCTCATCTGGAGCATCTTTTGAACCCTTCGAACCCCAGTTTGTTTTTGGTGTGTGCATGTTCATGTTTTTATTGGTTGGTTGATCAGACTGCAGAAAGCATTTTTTAATTAGAATAGCTTCTGAATAATTTTAGGGAAATACAGTTTTTAAAGAATTTTTAAAGACGTTCACTTAAGTTCATTGCACTATTTTCTCTGGGTCTAAATTAGCAAATATTCATGTGTTTACTTCCTGATAAAGCATATTCTTTGCTATAAACGTATAGGAACTGATGACTCGGTTATTTCTGAAGATCGACTTAATGAAACTGAACTGACAGATTTAGAAGGCCAACAAGAATCCCCTCCTAAAAATTACCTTTGTATAGAAGAGGAGAAAATCATGGACCATTCTCACACTGATGGATTACATACCATCCATGAACACGATCTCAACGCTGCCGCACATAACCACCATGATGAGAATAAAACTGTGCTGAGGAAACACAATCATCAGTGGCACCACAAACATTCTCATCATTCACACGGTCCCTGTCATTCCGGATCAGATCTGAAAGAAACAGGAATAGCTAACATAGCTTGGATGGTAATCATGGGGGATGGCATCCACAACTTCAGTGATGGGCTAGCAATTGGTGAGTAGACTTGAAACATGGGCGATAATTTGTTCTTTGAGACCGTTTTTCTTCTTCTACTATATTGAAACTAATTTTAAATATGTAATGATAATATGTAATATTAAAATTTGTCCAGAGCTAACAAATAACACTATTATATATTACTCTTGTCATTTGATTTTTCCAAAGTCCATGCTTCTGTGTTTGATAGGTGAATTAGGAGGTATAAAGGTATAGTCTATTGTTTTTTTTAATATACACACAAATGTCTATAGTATACTTCTTTAATGCACATAAAACTGGTTTTTTTATTCAAAGTACAGTCACCATACTGGAAGAGCTTTCTTAACATTGTATTTTCAAATACACTTACATTTTCTTGAAAAAGAACAGTTTAGTTTACACCTTAAGTTTAATACATTTTATATATTTATTTATTTATTTTGAGACAGAGTCTCACTATGTTCTCCTTGTAGAGTGCTGTGGCACCACAGCTCACAGCAACCTCAAACTCTTGGGCTTGAGTGATTCCCTTGCCTCAGCCTCCCAAGTAGCTAGGACTACAGGCACCTGTCACAATGCCCGGCTTTTGTTGTTGTTGTTGTTGTTGTAGTTGTCATTGTTGTTGGCAGGCCCGGGCTGGGTTTGAACCCGCAAACGCCAGTGTATATAGCTGGTGCCCTGGCTGCTGTGCTATAGGTGCCAAGCCAAGTTGGATACATTTTTCACATCTTTGCAAAGGTGAAGAAAAATTTTATAACATTAAAAAGTTAGTGCACCAAATTCAAATATATTAGAATCTTGTTAATGTAAACTAATATTGCCAATCTAGGAGAACATTAAACGTGATCAATACATGGTTTTCTTTGAGATCTCTATTATCATCTAGAAGTAGGCTTTGATTTCTTTTGGAAAGCTAAAATCGTGTTTTTTGAATTCATAGTAGTTGTTAAAAATTAAGAATAAAGAATTCTGCTAGTAAGTGGACTTTGATGCACTTACACTTCTGATCTCAGACCTGAAGACCAAGACAGATATGTGGTGCTACTTTGAGTCATTTATGCTACAGACCTATGGAAGTTTAGATAAGGATGCTAGCCATTTAAATATCTATAAATAGCAATGTGAGAGACCTATAGACTTATAAGGCTCAAATTGAGCTTCAGGTTGCTACTCAGAGATTGAAAAAATGAAAATTGCTCCTGTTCCTAAGCTGTTAGTGAATTAGAAGGTTCTACAGGAGAGAGAACTCAATTACATATGCACTGTTGCTTTCATCGAGTCGCCTTTTCTATATTGTCACACACCTGTTGTGCTCTACTATATGTTCAAAAGCTATAGTGTGTAAGACAGATGAGTTAATCATATATTATGAAAAATTTATATTGACAAAAGAGGCTTTATCTGTCATTATTAATGAAAATGTAAAAACAGAAGATCCATAAATATGACTTATTTTTTTCTTACCCTCTTCAGGAGCAGCTTTCAGTGCTGGGTTGACAGGAGGAATCAGTACTTCTATAGCTGTCTTCTGTCATGAACTGCCACATGAATTAGGTAATATAACCTTAAAAAATTTTTGTCTGAGACTTCCTCAATTGTAAATACATCCAAATTTCAGAGATGTTAAAACAAAAAATGGGTAACGGCAAGTATAAAGTTCATTAATTTTAAGATATAAGTTGATCTTAAAACATAAAGAAAATATGTGCTTCTTAAGATAGATGAAATGTTATTTTTTATATGCTTTTCTTTGTATTCATTAATACAATTATGCTATCATGGTGAAGCATTATAGGTTATGACTAATTCTCTATAACTTTGAAAAAGAAATATTATTTCCTTTTTTTAAAAAATTAAATCATAGCTGTGTACATTAATGCAATCATGGGGTACAGTGTAGTGTTTTCATATACAATTTGAAATATTTTCATCAAACTGGTTAACATAGCCTTCATGTCATTTTCTTAGTTATTGTGTTAAGACATTTATATTCTACTTTTAGAATGATTCACTTGTACCCTTGTAAGATAAACCATAGAGGAAGAAATATTATTTCTTAATTTAAATGCCGTATTTTGCTTTTAGCTTATTTTGATTTTATTTCATATATTTATATTTTTTAATGAATAAGGGTAAAGTTTGCACATAATTGAAGGTTGTCCTAGACGTATCTAAGATAGTCTTTCTTCATAATACTTGGTAATGCAAAGATAATATTAATGTTCAAAAAAGTGAACCAGGCAGTTATTAAAGAAATTGAAATGCATTCTTGTTTCTGTCACTCATCAGTACTAAGACTTTGGAATAGTCATTCATTTCTAAAAGCTTTTATTTCATCTTTTAGTGTAAGAGGGTTGGATATATTTATTTCACTATTATATATTAATATATATATATTTTAATATAAATATTTATTTTAATACTTTATAATCTTAACATCTAAAGATCTTGTGTTAGCTTTTTATGTGATTTTAATAGAGTGGAGCTCAGTACTCAAAATAATTTAAACTGTTTTAGAAGATTTGTTTTCTTGTTGATGGACTTTCCACTGTAATAACAACATGTAAAACATTTCTTTTTAGATTGGACCTTCTTCTTTTCTTTACTCTTTCTGCTTACATCTATTTCTCTCTCTGATCCAGACAATTCTCTTATATTTATAGTTGTTTCTTACCTTAATGTTAACTAGCCACTATGTTTTAAAATCTGTCCAGGTTACCATGATTTATTACTTGTTGCTTTTGCCCAGTACTCAGAGGTATGAATTCACCACATTTTATGTATTTAGCAACTGCACTTAGTATTAGACAGGCTATATAGCTTTTAAGTTTCTGCCTCCACAAATAATGGTGTATTGAACATCTATAGACTTGGCAGTTACCAGCCCCTGTGAGAACATCTTTTAGGTGTATACCCAGGAATAGAATTAACAGGTCCTAGAATATGTGTGCCTAAGAAATACCAATCACTGTCCACAATGGCTGAACTACTGTAATTTCCATACGGCAATAATTGAGAGTTCCTTTCTTGCCACAGCCACCCAAGTAGCTGGGACCACAGGTGTACATCACAACACTGGATAGCTTTTCTATTTTTAGTAGAGATGGGAGTCTCACTCATGCTCAGGCTGCTCTCGAATTCCTGAGCTTGAACAGTCCACCTGCCTCAGAGTGCTAGGATTATAGACATGAACCACTATGCCTGGCCTGGATGTATAATCTTACATCTTGTTCATGCTCCATAATCCTTTACCCAGCCCAAGTCCTCATTGTCTTGTCATGTTTTACTCGGACCATACCCATAGTCTTTATATCTCTCATATACCTTCTTGCCAGATATGTCTTCTTAAATGTGGTATGTTTGTATAATCAAAATCTTCCAGTAGCTTTTTTTTATGTATAAAAAACCCCTAGATTTATTAGTCCTACATTCAGTGACCCTTTTTTATTCCCCTCTTCCCACCTTTTCAGTCTTACCTTACAGCACACCCCATTGCATGTTTTCATTTCACTTAAAACAGTTCACCAAACATATAGTGTTGATGCCTGAACCTGTTGCTTTGTTTATACCATTGTCCTACGTACCTTGTTAGGATACCTCTATCCCTACTTTATCATGTGAAGAATCTTTCATCAGGTTTGTTACTGTCCTCCACCACCTCGCTTGCTTGGCTTACTCTTTTCTCAAAATTTTATCACTTACTTTTCACTGGGTCCTTCTTTTGGTACTTGGTACATTTTCTTTTTAGATGTCTTATTTCTTGAACTTAGTTTACTTGTGCAAATACCATACACATATATTCTTCTCTAACTACTGGATATTACCTTTAGCCCAATTTTATAGCAATACAAATCATGCTTTCTATTGGCTTTTATACAGGAATATGAGTAACGAGTAACGTACTGCTTTTTTTGGTTAAGGAGTCTCACTCTGTTCCCCCAGTTAGAGTGCATACAGTAGGTTGGCATCAACCTGGCTCATTGTAGCCTCAAACTCCTGGGCTCAAGTGATCCTCCTGCCTCAGCCCCCTCAAATAGCTAGGTCTATATATAAGTGTGCACCACTATACCTGGCTTAAGTTTTCTATTTTTAGTAGAGATGGGGGGGACTCACTCTTGCTCAGCCTGGTCTCAGACTCCTGTCCTTAAATGATCCTCCCATCTTGGCCACTCAGGATACTAAGATTACAAGCTTGAGCCACTGCACCGGGCCCCTGCCTTATATTGTAATCTTTTACTGTTTCACCTTTTGACTACAAATAATACCTGTAGGCGTACAAACAGGATGTTGGTTTGGTGCAAACAATGCCTGTAGGTGTTGTTCATTTTACAAACAAAAACTCTGTTGCCTGACTTGAGTCTGTAAGAATCATATGCTTTGCTTTCCTCCCAACATTTTTCAGAGTTGTGCCTGAAATAATTTGTAAACTAAAACCAACTTCGGAGAAGTATTTTGATTAGTAAGAAACCAAAGACTGTCCATTAGCACACTGTGTGTCGTATTGGTTGTTGCAGTCACTCCCACCTCAATTGGCACATTTAGTTTCTGCATGCTCCATAGTCAAGGAGTTAAAAAAAAAACAGCTTTCTTAATAATAGAGTTGTGTCATCTTTCTTTTTCTCTCTCTCACACACACCCTTAATACACTAGAAAAACCTCCAATTTCCTTGCCACTAATCTACCCAGTCCCCCTTAAATATAGTATCAGGCCACCTCATTTGTGATTTTGTTGAATTGCCCTGACCTTGGATGATTCACAGAATTGTGCACAGAATTGAAAAGGAGTTCTGGAGATTAGGCAGAGTTGTCTTCTTACGACTTACTCCTTTTTCTCTCTGTAGTTTCTCACTGAAGGAGTGATACAGAGGGATTTATAACCATATGTAGAATAAATGTATTATATGTATTAGTAACTATAAGCCCTTGCTACCCAACCTTGAGCTCAGATAAAAAGCTGGATGGAAGAACTCTGCTTGAATTAGCAGCCCTCAGTGAGTCATTTTGACCGCAAATGTCTATTTTATCCCCTTAAATAAAAGGTTGGGATATTGCTTTTGCTGAGAGAGGAAACATTCATTGAAAGTATACTGAACTTTGTCAGAGTGAAAGGAGTTTGACTGCATTTTTCCCCAATGCCTAGTGTTAAATCAGCTTAAACTGTCCCATACTCTAGCTGGCTAAGATACTGGGAAAGGACATAAAGAAATGACCCAGCTTCCTTTCCTGGAGATGGCAGAAAAGGTTTTGGCCCTTGTGTCTGTTATCAAGATTGGAAGTAGTCTATAGACTAAAATAAAGGAAGTAAAAATGTCATTGTGGTGCACGCCTATAGTCCAGCTACTCGAGAGCTAAGGCAAGAGAATCAGTTAAACCCAAGAGTTTGAGGTTGCTGTGAGTTGTGACGCCATAGCACTCTACCAAGGGTGATAAAGTGAGACTCTGTTTCTACAAAAAGAGACTCTGTCTCTGTCTCTTCCCCTTCATTTCAAAAAAAAAAAAAATAATAATAAGAAAAGAAAACCAGTAGAAGGACATAAAGAGGAAGTAAGGTTGAGGATAATCCAGAAGGGCAGAAGAAGGATTGGCCTGTCTCTGGGCATGAACCCAGGAATGGATCAGCCACCTGGGTTCTCTCCAAACAGCCCTACAAGGTCTTGGGTTCCACCAGCATTCACAGACCGCGTCTGCGACTCCTACAGGGATTTTTGACTGTGAGTGTGTACAGTGAGCAGGTTCTTTTCTATAATAGTCCACCATCTTGGTCTACAACTGTTTGTCAAACTCTCTTGACACTGAGTGATGTTTTTCAGTTTTAAAGATAAAATATTCTGATAAATAAATGTAATCATATTATTAACATTCAGCTCAAAGAAATTATAATGTTGTATAATTCACTTTCCTTTTCAGTGAATTTAGGATTGCATAGAAATTCAGAATAAGATTTCTGTAATGTGCTAAATTGTTGAAGGAAGATTGAATATTCATTGTATAGATTTATACGGAACTTTAATGTGTATGTGATCATTATTTAAGACAAGAGTAAAGAACCTTAAAATATATACCTTAAAGTATATTGCTCAGACTAAGTTCTATTTCAAAAATACGGGAGCATTTAAGTTGGGTCCATAAATATTTTTTGTTTTAAAAAGAACTTAATAGTTGGTGTTACTAGATGTTAACATAACTATAGCATTGGCTCATGTTAATTAACAGCTTTGGTAGGTACATCTCATTTGTTGTAGTAATGATATCCTTTGTTAGTGGGAAGGAGAGAATATTGATTTATGAAAGATAAATAGATCTGCATGTTCAGTGTAAAAATCCTGACTGTAAAGACTCCTTTGACTTATTTTTAAAATATTTACACAGATTCTTACTTGATAAGGGAGAGATAAGGAAAAAGAGAGAAAATATGCAGACACCCTTGAGAATTTATAACCCAAAATAAGACTAGGATAAAGATACATTTTATTTATTTTTTAAATGAAACTTTAAAAGATAAAAAAAGTGAAATTTAATCTTTTAAGTTCAACTTTCAGTTATTTTGATTAAAGTAAGATTGAATTACAAATTTAAATTAATAATTTTATTTATTTTTTTATTGTTTGGGATTCATTGAGGATACAAAGAATTAGGTTACACTGATAGCATTTTGTTAGGTAAAGTCCCTCTTATAATTGTGTCCCATCTCCAAGAGGTGTGCCGTACACCTCGGGCCCCCAGTGCCCTCCCTCTTCCCCTCTCCCCATTCCCTCATTCCCCTACCTCCCATCTTGTATTAGATGCTCTACTGCCTTCATATTAGAATTGAGTACATTGGATTTTTCTCCATTCTTGTGATGCTTTACTAAGAATGTGTTTTACCTCCATCCAGGTTAACACAAAAGATGTAAAGTCTCCATCTTTTTAAATGGCTGAATACTATTCCATGGTATACACAATTTGTTAATACATTCCTGGGTTGGTGGGCATTTAGGTTGTTTCCACATTTTGGTGATTGTAAATTAAGCTGTGATAATCTAGTCAATCTAGTCAAATGTCCTTATGGTAAAAGGATCTTTTTTTCTTCCGGGTAGATGCCTAGTAACAGGATTGCAGGATCAAATGGGAGGTCTAATTTGAGTTCTTTGAGGCTTCTTCATGCTTCCTTCCATAAAGGTTGTATTAGTTTGCAGTCCCACCAGCTTTGTAAAAGTGTTCCCTTCACTCCACATCCACGCCAGCATCTGCAGCTTTGAGACTTGGTGACGTGGGCACTTTTCATTTGGGGTTGGGTAATATCTCAGGGTAGTTTTGATTTGTGTTTCTCTTATGATCAGGGACTGTGAGCATTTTTTCAAATATTTGTTAGCCATTCATATGTCTTCATGAGAGAAGGTTCTGTTCGTATCTGTTGTTAGATGGGATTGTTTGATGTTTTTTGTTGATTTATTTGAGTTTTCTGTATATTCCAGTTTTGTTGATTTATTTGAGTTCTCTGCATATTCTAGATTCATACTCTGAAAATATCTTTTCCCATTCTGAAGGTTGTCTTTCTGCTTTACTTGTTGTGTCCTTAGCTGTGCAAAAGCTTTTCAGCTTAATTAAATCTGCTTTATTAATTTTTGTCATTGTTGTGATGGCTGCTGAAGTCTTTGTCATAAATTCTTTCCCCTGTCTAGCATCATCAAGAGTTTTTCCCATACTTCTAAGATTTTTATTGTTTTGTGCCTTAGATTTAAGACATCTTGAGTCAATTTTTTAAGTAGTAAAAGGTATGAGTGGAGCTTCAGTCTTACATATGGTTATCTAGTTCTCCCAGCATCATTTGTTGAATAGAGATTCTGTTCCCCACTGTATTCTTTTGTTTGGTTTATCAAAGATCATATGGCAAGTAGAGACTGATGTCATCTCTTGGTTTTCTATTCTATTCCATATGTCTGTCTTTTTTTGTGCCAATACCATGCTTTTTTGATTATTGTGGACTTGTAATATACCCTGAAGTCTGGTACATTTATGCCTCTAATTTTCTTTTTATTACTAAGAATAGCCTTAGCTATATATTTTTTTCTGGTTACAAAACTAAGCACTATTTTTTCCAGTTCTTCAAAATACGATGTTGGTATTTTACTGGTGATTGCATTGAATCTGTAGATTGCTTTGAGTAGGATAGACATTTTGACAATGTTGATTCTTCCCAGCTATGCCATTTGTTAGTGTCTTCTACAGTTTATTTTCTTAGGGTTTCATAATTTTCTTTGAAAATACTTTCACTTCTTTTGTTAGGCGTATTCCTAAGTATTTCATTTTTTTTTAAGTGACTGTGAAGGGAATTGTGTCCTTGATTTGTTTCCCCATTTGGCTGTTACTGGCATAAACAAAGGCTACTGATTTGTGGACATTGATTTTGTACCCTGAGACATTACTATATTTCCTGATGACTTCCAGGGGTTTTGTGGTTGAGTCTCCTGGATTTTCTAAGTATAAGATCATATCATCAGCAAAGAAGGAGAGTTTGACCTCCTCTATCCCCATTTGGATGCCCTTTTTATCCTTCTCTTGCCTGATTGCATTGGCTAGAACTTCTAGACCTTGTCTGGTTCCAGGTATAAGGTGAAAAGCTTTACAACATTCAGTATGATGTTAGCTGTGAGTTAGTCATAGATGGCTTCAGTTAGCTTAAGAAATGTGCCACATATGCCTATTTTCTTAAGTGTTCGTGTTAGAAAAGGATGTTGAATTTTGTCAAATGCTTTTTCTCCATCTATTGAGAGGATGATGATCATATGGTCTTTGTTTTTGCTTCTGTTGATATGGTGTATTACATTTATGGATTTGCATATGTTAAACCAGCCTTCAATCCCTTGGATGAAGCCTACTTGTATAATTCTTTTTAATGTGTAGCTGCAATCTGTTAGCTAAGACTTTGTTGAGTATTTTTTGCATCAATATTCATTAATGAAGAAATTGGTTTGTAGTTCTTTTTAGTGGGGTCCTTTCCTGGTTTTGGAATCAAGGTAATGTTTGCTTCATAGAAAATGTTGAGGAAGATTCCTTCCTTATCAATGTTTTGGAATACGTTCTGCAGTATAGGTACAAGCTTATCTTTTTTTTTGAGACAGAATCTCACTATGTGCCCCTTGGTAGAGTGCTGTGGCATCACAGATCACAGCAACCTCAAACTCTTGGGCTTACACGATTACTTACCTCAAGTAACCCAGCATCCCAAGTAGCTGGGACTACAGGCACCCGCCACAATGCCTGGCTAATTTTGTGCAGTTGTCATTGTTGTTTAGCTGGCTGAGGCAGGGTTCGAACCCACCAGCCTTGATGTATGTGTCTGGCACTGTAACCACTGTGCTACGGGTGCCGAGCCGGTACAAGCTCATCTTTGAAGGTATGATAGAATTCTGATGTGAGGCCATCTGGTCCTGGGCTTTTTTTGTTGTTGTTATTGGAAGCTTTTTTTTCTGTCTGCAATCTTTGTACTTGATATTGGTCTATTCAAGAGATCTGTTTCATCCTATTTAAATCTAGGGAGAGAGTGTGATTTAATGTATTGATCCATTTCCTCCACAATGTCCAATTTCTGGGCAAAGAGTTTTTGGTAGTAGTCAGAAGTAATCTCTTATATCTCTGTGGTATCAGTTGTTATTTCCCCCTTTTGTTTCCTGATTGGGGTTATTAAAGATTTTACTTTTCTATTTCTGGTTAGCCAATGGTTTATCAATTTTATTTATCTTTTCGAAGAGCCAACTTCTTGTTTCATTAATATTCTGAATGATTCTTTTATTTTAAATTTCATTTATTTCTGATTTAACCTTGGTTTTTGTCTTCTAGGTTTAGGATGGGTTAGCTCTTCCTATTCCATTTCTTTAGGATGATTCATTAGATTATTAATGTTCCCTCTTTCTGTTTTTCAAATGTAGGTAGCTAATGTGATCAGTTTCCCTCTTAGGACTGCTTTTGCAGTGTCCCATAGGCTTTGGTAGCTTGTGTCTTCATTGTTGTTATGCTCAAGGAAGTTAATGATTTCCTTTTTTATCTCCTCCTTGACCCAACTGTTACTCAGCATAAGGTTATTTACTTTCCATGTCTTTGAGTGGGGAATGAAAATTTTTGTTCAAGTTGAGTTCCTCCTTTATTTCCTTGTGGTCTGAGAAGATGCGAGGTATAATTTCAATTCTTTTGATTTTATTGAGGTTTGATTTGTGTCCTAGGATATGATCTATTTTAGAGAATGTTCCATGGGCTGATTGAGAAGAATATATATTCTTTAGCTTTGGGATGGAGTGTTCTATGCATCTATTAAGCACAGTTGTTCTAGGGTCACATTTATGTCCTATTTAGTTTCTGTTTGGAGGATCTGTCCAGCTCTGTAGAGGAGTGTTAAAGTCCCCTGCTATTATGGTAGTATAAGATATCATAATGCTCAGACTAATTAAGGTCTGTTTCAAGAATCTGGGAACATTTCAGTGGGTCCATAAATATTTAGAATTAAAATGTCTTGTTGTTTGTTCCCTTGACCAATATGAAGTGTCCATCTTTGTCTTTTTTGACTTTAGTTGCTTTAAATAAACTTGTATGTGAAAATAAGATTGCAACCCTTCCTTTCTTCTGATTTTCATTTGCATGAAAAATTGTTTTCCATCCCTTAACCCTGAGCTTTACTTTGTCCTTCAAGGCTAGGTATATTACCTGCAGGCAGTACTTTTTTTATTCAGTCAGACAGTCTATGCCTCTTCAGTGGGTAATTCAAGCCATTAACATTTATTGAGATCATTGATAAGTGTGGTGGAGTTCTATTCATCTTATTTTGTGAAAGTTCATTTCTCGGTTTTATGTTTTGTGTCATTATGGAAGCTAGGTATTGTTCTTTTTAGCTTCTGGGTGTTTAGTTTGCTGGTGGTCCATTGTGTTGGTTAGTGTGTAGAATAGGTCTGAGTATTTCCTATAGAGCTGGTCTTGTGGCAAACTTCCTCAATGTTTGCATATCAGTGAATGATTTGATTTCTCCATCAATTGTAAAGCTTAGCTTAGTAGGATACAGAATTCTGGGCTGAAAATTGTTTTAAGTAGGTTAAAGATAGATGACCCTTCTCTTCTGGGTTGAAAAGTTTCATTTGAGAGGTCTGCTGTCACTCTAATGGATTTGCCCCTGTAGGTCAATTGGTGCTTACTCCTTGCTGCTTGCAGAATATTCTCACTTGTCTTAACCTTTGGACAGGTTCATGACAATATGTCTTGGAGAAGCTCTGTTTGAGTTGAGATGACCTGGGTTTTGATATCCCTCTGAAAGGAGTGTGTCAAAATCTTTGGCAATACTTGGGAAATTTTCATTTATAATATCCACCAAGAGGGCTTCTATTCCTCTGGGGCGTTCTTCTTCCCTTTCTGGGATAACTATAACTTACATTTTTGAACACTTCTTGAAATCTCATAATTCTCTCAGTGAACATTCTGTTTTCTCTCTCTTTTTTTCTGTCTCTTTAACTGCCTGTGTTAGCTCAAAAGCTTTATCATCTACCTCTGAAGTTCTTTCTTCTGCATGATCTAATCTGTTACTGATACTTTCTACTGCATCTTTAAGTTCCCTAATTGACTGCTTCTATTCCTTAAGCTCTGCTATATCCTTTCTATATTTTTACAGTTTTGTTTTTATAAAAACAAAAAAATATGTTTTATCCATTCATATTTTGAATTCCCTCTCTGTCATATCTAACATTTCTTTATAAATGGAATCCTTTGTAGTAACTACCTCATGATCCCTTGGAGGGTTACTGTGCTCTGGGTTTTCATGTTGCCAAGATTTTTCTGCTGTTTCTTCCTCATGACTGTTTTCTTTTTGTCTATTTTCTTTCTCTACTTTTTCCTTTGATTTCCTCCTACTCTTTAATTTGCTGTGCCTCTGACCTAAGGTGTTGAAATGTCCTTTTGGTAAAGGACTAAAAGGAAGAGAAGAGTGAAGAGCAAAAAGGGATAAAAGATTTTAAAAAGAGAGTGAAAAGGAAAAGAAAGCGGGGAGTAAAAGGGAAGGCTGACAGAGACAGGAGTAATACTGGTGTACAGTATGGTGCTTGACCCACACCCACAAGTTCCACCCTCTGGGGGGTTGAGTTGGGTAGGAAGTCTGGACCTCTTTGCCAGCCTGAGTAGACACAGTACCCCATCTCCACTAAACAGAAAAGCAAAACAAAAATAATATAAAACAAAACAAAAAACCTTAAGGGATAAAATTGGGGGAAAAAAGAATAACAGGCAGAAAAACTAGCAAAAATGAAGCCTTTATTATTAAAGAAGGAACCAGTGAAAAATTATAATCATAGCTCAGCTCCTGTGGCTCAAGGGGTAGGGTGCCAGGCACGTACACTGGAACTGGTAGGTTTGAATCTGGCCTGGGCCTGCCAAACAGCAATGACAATTGCAATAAAAAAATAGCTGGGCATTGTGGTGGGCACCTGTAGTCCCAGCTACTTGGGAGGTTGAGGCAAGAGAATCACTTAAGCCCAAGAGTTGGAGGTTGCTGTGAGCTGTGATGCCACAGCATTCTACTGAGAGTGACATAGTGACACTCTGTCTCAAAAAAAAGAAAAAAAAGAATTATAATTACACAAGGAAGAAAAAGAAAAATTTGGGGGGAAAAACATAGAAAAAAATTTTTTAAAAAGGAAGAAAACTATATATACATACATATATAAAGTATTTGTGTATATATATACATTTTTATATATCTTGCTGTGTATTGCCTGGGCAGCAGGTGAACTTCTGGAGTATGAGGTGCTAATCAGATTGCTAATACAATTGTATAAAACGGAGACTAGAAGCCTCTGTCCTGCCAAGGAGACCTATTCCCATCTTCCTGATTTCTTTGCCCTCAGTCCCCCAAGGGTTTTAGGAGCCTGAGCTCTCCTCAGCCTGCATAATAGATAAACCTTGACCTCTCTAAACCATATCCCTTGGCTACACAGTGGCTTTCCCAGGAAAGTGTGTGTCACTTGAATCTCTCCAGAAGTGGCTGCCCTGCTTATCAAGTACACCAGAACTAGCCTCATTCTAGGACCCCGAAGGCCAAGTTTGCAAGGCACCTTTCCCACAATGGCTGTGCCCGGCCTACAGCTGAACAATGAAAGCTCTGCTCCTCCTGTTGGCTCATTCCCAGCCCCTGGGCGCTGTTCAAAATCACTTGCTCCACAGCTCCCTCAAGGTAACTCAACTAAGTGCCCAGGTCCAAGGGAAAAATAAAACCTGTAGGGCAGGCCTTCTCTGTTTGCAAACTGTCTGTGCAGTGGCACCAGCCACACCACCTGGCCTCTGCCCTCACAGAAGTACTTGTCGCTTCTCCACTGCTTCCATTCTTTTGGGGTCCTGAAGTCTGCTGCCTCCCTGTGCCCACAACGGTTATTTCTGGGCAGAGCCCATAAGCGAGGTGCCTGGAGTTTTTTCTCCTCAATCTCACAATGCATGGCTGCAAAGAAGCTGTCTCTAGTCTGCTATCTTGCTCTGCTCCCCCCCGCCCCCGCCATGATAAATTTTAAATGAAAGAATTCACTGTTACAAAGATTATTATATAAAAGCCATTTGTACTGTTGGTAGTAATCTACAATTGGAAATTGAAATTTCAAAAAGGTACTATTTGTAATAGCACCAAAACCATTAATTACTTAGCTATAATCTAACAATATACGTAGAATGTGTATGCTGAAAACTATAAATCACCAGCAGAAGAAGTTAGAGGAGACTTAAATGAAGAGGTATGTCAGGTTCAGGGACCAGAAAACTCACTGTGGTTAAGATATTAATTATATGTTTACAGTGCCTTCTTAATTGAAAATCTAGCACGTTTTAAAAACATTTTATATAAAAAGGGAAAGGAACTTGAATAGCCAGAAGGATTTTGAAAAAGGAAAGCACAGGTGATTTTAAGACTTACTGTACAATTCAAGAATAGAAAACAAAATACTGCATGTTTACTTATAAGTGGGAGCTAACTGTGGGTGGGTCCGGGGCATACAGAGTAGTATACTGGGCGTTGGAGACTCAGAAGCAGGGCATGTGGGAGTGGAGTGAGGGAAGGAAATAACCTATTGGGTACAGTGTCCAGGGGTCCTCAGACTTTTTAAACAGGGGGCCAGTTCACTGTCCATCAGACTGTCGGAGGGCTGGACTGCAGGCCCGGGACAAGTTGGCTGCTAAGCAGGGCAGGCAGCAGCAGCAAAAACACCAGGTGGCCAGGTAAATGTCCTCCATGGGCCGCATGTGGCCCTCGGGCCATAGTTTAAGGACCCCTGGGGGGTGACAAGTACACTGAAAGCCAAGACAGTAACCACTATGTAGTTTATCCATATAACTAAAAAAAGCACCTATTCCCCTAAATCTATTAAAATAAAAGAAAAACACCAAAAAATTATACATTAGTGTAAAGCCACCGTAATATTATAAACAGTTGTTATTAGTGAAAGAACAGACACACAAATCAATGGAACAGAGCACAGATTCCTTATATGTATTTTATTTTAACAGAAGTACAAAGCAAATTCCACGTAGAAAAGGTAGTCTTTTAACAAGTGATGCTATAACAATTGGATGTCTACTTTTGGTAAAAAACAAAAAAACCTTTGACTCATACCTCACATCAAAGGAAAAAAACTCTCAAAATATATCATTGATCTAAATGGAGAATTGAAAACGTACAACTTCTAGGAAGAAAATTTAGGGGAATCTCTTTGTGTCCTTGGGTTAGGCAAATTGTTCTTAGATACAGCACTAAAGCATGATTCATTAAAGAAAAACATACTAAAATGGACTTTATACAAATTATAGCATTCTTCACAAAAGACTTCACAAAAGACATTCTTCACAAAACACTCTTAACACAGTGTTAAGAGAATGAAAAGGCTATCCACAGATGGGGCAAAATATTAGGAAAATACCTATCTGTCATAGGTCTTTTTAGACCAGAATATTTCAAAAACCTCTTAATTCAGTAATAGGAGAACGGGTATGGTGTGCCCATAGCTCAGCGGCTATGGTGCCAGCCACATATACTGTAGCTGGTGGGTTCTAATCCAGCCTGGGCCTGCCAAATAACCATGACAGCTACAACCAAAAAATAGCTAGGCCTTGTGTAGGCACCTGTAGTCCCAGCTATTTGGGAGGCTGAAGCAAGAGAATCCCTTAAGCCCAAGAGTTAGAGGTTGCTGTGAGCTGCAATGCCATGGCACTCTATTGAGGGCGACATAATAAGACTATGTCCCAAAAAAGAAAAAAAAATAGGAAAACAACCCAACAACAACAAAAAAGTAGGCAAAAGATGAGAACAGACATTTCACTGAAACAGGTATACAGGTGGCAAATATAACACATGAAGTCTCAGATACTGGATTTGTGATCATGAGCTGGCAAGCATGTGGAACAACTAGAACTTTACATACATTGCTGGTAGGAATACAGTGTCTTAATAATATTAGAAATACACTTACTGTGTGACCCAGTACTCCCTTTATAAGTATCTACCCAAGAGAAATAAAAACTTAAACAGATGAAAATCCTGTTTATGAATGTGTATAGTGGCTTTATTCATAATTGCCCCAAACTGGGAACAACCTAAATTTCCTTCACTGGCAAATGGATAAACAAATGGTTCATTTATGGAATATTACTGAGCAATAAAATAACTTTCTGATATACATATAACGTGGATGAATCTTACATACATTAGGTATGCTAAGTGAAAAAGTACAGACTCAAAAGACCACATGCTGTATAATTCCATTTATGTGACATTCTTGAAAAGACAAAACTATAGGGACAGAAAGCAGATTATTAGTTGCCTAGTTATGAGGGACTTAAGCAAATGTAGGTTTACATGTGTTTATCAGAATTCTTTGAATTCTACATCAAAAAACCCCAAGTTATACCCCACTTTGTTTTAATGAACCATAAAGACAATGAAGGCACTTTTTAATTCTTAAAAATAATTCATTTCAAATCTTGATTATTTAATTAAGGCAGTTTGGTTGTTACTTTCAAATGAACTCAGTTGCTATCCAGTAATATCAGAGAAGATAACAAAGTTCATGTAATTTGTGCCTATGACACTGTAGTTCACTGAGGATTAAATAATGCTCCTTTTTCAACCACTTAGAGTGAAATTATAAAAGACAGCAACGTGTTTTACAACCTAAAAGACACTTCTGTAGTTTCATTTTGTGTTAACTAACCTCCTGCTAAATGAAATTGCCCCTTTAGCACAGTTGGTGGGTGAGTTATTGAAAATAAGGAAGAGAAATTTGTTAGGGAAGTTAAGGAACTCTCTCCTTATAAAGCTGAGACAAAAAGACCGGAGAAAATTAAACAAAACTCCAGGAGAGGGAAGAGATAAAAGCTGTATTAAATCTAGTTCTCAGCAGGAGAATTAAGGTATTTAGAATCAGAAGGGAAAAAATGTAAGGAGAATAGTATTATGTGGAATCTGGAGAGTGGTAATTTAGAAGCCTTTGGTAAATAATCGCCTTAGATACATTACCTTAATTTTCCAAAATAATGTTGCATTATGTAGTTTTTGGGAATCTGTTGGAATATGAAAAAATAATGCCTTGCACTAATTGCTTTGCTGTTACCTTTTACCTACCTGTTATAGACTAGGACCTTCAAACCATGAGAGTGATGAAAGAACAGAATCCTGTATTTTTAGATAGGTAGATGTTGAGATCCAAGCCCAGTCAGTGTTCTGTGTAGCACCTTGCATGTACTAAGTGTTCGGTAATTTGTTGGATGTTTGTGCATTTAGTAACTAAAATAATCATGGTAGATAAAGCTATTACTTTTGACTCTTTGGCATTTTAACATTTCTCTAAGCAATAATCGTTTTTTCCCTGATGTTCCAATTCTAGACAGATGAGCAATAACAGTCTTTTCTCCCTCCATGTTCCCCTTCCTCCTCACTCCTTGCTCCACTTCCCCTCTTCTTTCTCCTCCTTTATGTCAGGGCTGTGATCATGGAGGAATCTGTGTTCCAGGATCACGGATCTGGTGTTTGCTCTGTTGTCGGCATTGATGGTCTTGAGAGCGTCAGCTAGGCTATTTATGTATACCATTATGGCAGCATGTAAAGGTGATGGGGAAAGCTCTTTATTCTTCTTAACATTTTTAAGATTTTTAGAATTAAAGTTTAATTTTTTTCCTAGGGAAAAAATGTAAACATGATAAAGTATATGGAAAGCCCCTGTGAACCTCTGTTTTTACTTAGGCCGTTTTCTTTTGAAGAAAAGGTAGAAGTCAGAGCAGAGAGCTCTTAATTGTTACTTATAGAGAAAGAGAGGAGTAATTGCTTTTTTTGTTGTTGTTTGTTTCTTTTTGGCATTTTCTTGATTTCTTTTATAAAAACTTTACATTTTAAATTATCACATAGTAAGATTGACTTTTGTGGTGTGTATAGTTCTTTGAATTTTAACATTTATACAGAATGGGCAAGCCCCAGGGTCACCCTCAGGATACTAAAGTTTCAACACTCAACAGCTTAGGCCCTGTGCTGCTCCTGTACAGCCATCTCTCCACCTTCCCTGTTCCCAGCAACCACTGATTGTTCTTCATCACCGTAGTCTGAGAGTGGGTTTATAACTTGCAGACTGTCTTCTTCCAGTATCGTGCCTTTGAGATTCACCTAAGTTTTTGCATGTACTATGGTGTAATTAATAAGTAAAAAATAAATCTTATGTAATAAAGTAAGTTATTAAAGGTGTATCTTTTTTATGCTATTCTTAATTTTTTTATTGTTTTTGTCCATTTACATTTGCGTTTCATATTCTGTGGTTTTAAAACTTTACCATTGTGTTCTAATTGCAGGTGATTTTGCAGTTCTCCTTAAGGCAGGCATGACTGTGAAGCAAGCCATTGTGTACAACCTCCTCTCTGCCATGATGGCTTACATAGGCATGCTCATCGGCACAGCTGTCGGTCAGTATGCCAACAACATCACACTCTGGATCTTTGCGATTACTGCAGGCATGTTCCTCTATGTAGCTTTGGTGGATATGGTAAGATTTTTTTTTTTATTTTGTTCTAAAATTAAAAATAGAATCCAGCTTTCAAAAATGGGAGAAATCCTTAGAAGTGGTTTGAAGCTGAACTGTTTTTAAAAATATTACCCATTTTAGGGCCAGGCACAGTAGCTCACACCTGTAATCCTAGCACTCTGGGAGGCTGAGGTGGGTAGATTGCTTGTGCTCAGGAGTGCCAGAACAGCCTAAGGCAAGAGGGTCACTTGAACCAGGCATTGGATGTTGCTATGACCTATGACACCATGGCACTCTACCAAGGTCAACAAAGTGAGACTCTGTCTCAAAAAAGAAAAACATATGTACATATGTATATATACACATACACACATATATAACCCATTTTAAAGATGTGATATTATAAATAAGGTAGGGAAAAATAGTTAAGTAGGAGGATTTCTTTTATGGAAACTAGTTGAGATACTGAAGATTAATAATCAAATAATGTTACTTGAATAACCATTAATGGTTTTTGGAGAGATACTGAGTTATACACTTTGAGGATTTTGCAATACTGGAGTACAAGTGTTTTATTTTTGCTGTTAACAAAAATAATTTATTGAGCTTTATGGCAAACAAGTTGGAAAGTATCTGTTAGGTAAGCCAGTCTTCTACAGGAGATGGTGTCTGTTCCATGGATATATATAATTTATTTTTAAATCTAAACATTAACAATTTTAATTTTACCTTAATACTTCAAATATGTTAGTGTACTTACAGAGCTAACAATTTAGTTAGCTTTTGGTTTTGGTGTTCTTGGCTAAATATTACATTTACATAGTCTCATTTCAAAGTTACAAAGCTTAAAATTCGAATCGCAGAATTAATGCCTATTTGTTGTAGAAAGTTCACACAACATACAAAGAAGAAAGAAAACATTTATATTCTATTACCTGGAGATATAGATATAAAACATATCTATATACAATATAAAACATTTATATTCTGTTACCATCACTGCCCACCCTCCAACCTCTAAAACCTATATAAATATAAAATAGGTTATAAATATAAATATAAAACATTCATATATAATATAAAACATATTTATATTCTGTTACCATCACTGCCCACCTTGCTTCTTATTTCCTGGGGACACCGTCCACTGGTTCCCATCACTTCTCGTATATACTTTGCTGTATCTGTGCCTTTTTACTTTCTTTCCTATTACTGTGAGGAAACTTCCACATTCCTAACTAAGGCTACCTACTTCAAACTGTTCCCTAGAACTTATCCTCTCTTGCTAATTCTCTTAAATTCTGTCTCTCTTGCATCATTTTTCCCCTCTCTGCTGGATCATTCCTATCAACATAAAAACCTTATATTCTCTCTTCTTAAAAAGGTAGGAGAGAGAGACCTCTCTTAACTCTACTTTCTCTTTTAGCTATCACCCTATTGCTACTCTCTTACCAAATCTTTTTTTTTTTAAAGAGACAATTTCCTCTGTTGCCCTGGCTTGAGTGCAGTGGCACAATCACAGCTCTCTGCAACCTTGAACTCTTGGGTTGAAGCGATCCTCCTGCTCAGCCTCCCCACAATGTTTATCTTTTAGTGTTTTTCTAAATCTAACCTTATCAGCTTTTCTGTCTTGCCAGAACTGCTTTTGTCAGATTTACCATTAATCACAACGTTGCTTAGTCTTCATTTTTCTTGTCATAGCAAGTAACATTTGACAGCTGATCATTCTTTCCTCTTGGAAGTGGTTTTTTTGTCAGTAGGTGTCTATAAAACCACAATTTACAGGCCTTTCTCCCACCTTTCTGACCTTTCTTTTTCTCTGTCCCTTTGGATTCTTTTCTTCTCCCCTGCCTCTAAATGTTGACAGAAGACCTAAGAAATTTATATCAGTTCTTAGCTGATGATTCCTAAATTTATGACTTTAGCATAGGCCTTTGACTCCAGACTGATCCAGCTACTTGAGTGTATAACTTAACATGTTCAGAACTCAGCTCTTGATATTCTCCAACCTCACTCGTTGCCCCAGCACTTCCTAAGAATTCTCTGTTTCATAAATGATAACTTCATTCTTCTGGTTGTTCAAAAAGCCTGGGTGTCACCTTTTGTCTCCAGTTTTTTCTGCCCTCCCCACATCCAGTCTATCTTAAGCCCTGTGCCACCCAACACCCTCCTCTAAGACATCATCCTCTTTTCTCTTTTTAGCTGCTCTCCTGCTTCTGCCCTTGACCTGACTCAGCCAGAGGGATCCTTTCAGAGATGAGATCATGCCACTCATGTGCTTCAGACCTTCAGTGGCTTTCCATCTCATTTACAGTAAAAGCCTCAAGGTTTTTACATTGACTTATAGGACTTTTAATCATCAATGAGCATTTTCACTCCCTTCTCTTAATTTTCCCACCATTTCCTGTCTCCTCCCATTCTCCCCCATGAGACACACTGCTTTAGGCTATGGCTCTTCCTGACCACTCCACATAGAATGCCTTTCCTGCAGGCATTGTCACTGCTGGCTCCTTCACTTCCATGAGGCATCCTGTTGAAATACCATTCCCACACCTCCACCACAGTCCATATCCTTTATCCCTGCTGTACCTTTTTCTCTTTTGCCCTTGTATCTCAATCTGTTAAATAAAATACCAGATATTACTTAACTTATCAAGTTCTTTGTCTTCCACACTGAGATGTTAGCTCTGGGAAGGCAGGCATTATTTTCTTATTTTGAGTACTAATGGAAATGCAGTTCACAATTAGTGTTGAATGAAGAATGAATTAATTAATTCTTGTACTGAGGAGCTAGAGGTGTGAAGGAGAGAGTGTTCATTTATAGTGAGGATTTATAGTTCAATGAAGAAAAGTAGCCAGTAATCGAAATCTTCTGATATACAAGTTCTGGCATTTAAAGTTTGCACACTCATCCTTAAAAAAGTGCTACATACTTCATTGCTGAATATCACTACGGTCACCAGATGGCCAAGGGGAGACTTCACAGGTGACTAGTGATAAGAGATATGTAGCATGCCTATGACTATATTCTGAGGAAGTAACCTAAAATGACAACTACTGATAAGCAAGTAAGCAAAAACAAGACCTGACTAATGTGTCCTTTTCAGTAGCATTTATAATGTCACGGTTATATTGGGAATGGTCTCTAAATGTTCAAGAAAAAGGGGACAAACTATCCACATTTTTTTTTTTAAGATTTTAATGACACCAATATTATGTATTTTATAATGCTAAGTAGAAAAATAATGGACTAAAAATTATATCCATATTGTCATCAGGTATATTGGCCAGATTATAATAGTCACACAACAAACATACCATACTAAAAAGTTTATAGAGTGTATCTTGTGAATTTTGGGGAGCATTAAAAAGTTTAAGCAGTAGGATGCCATGATCACATTTTTGTTTTAGAAAGACCACTTTGGCTGTAGGAAGGAAGGTTTTTATTATTTTTTGTTTGTTTGTTTGTTTGTTTTGCAGTTTTTGGCCATGGCTGGGTTTGAACCCACCACCTCTGGCATATGGGGCTAGCGCCCTACTCCTTTGAGCCACAGGTGCTGTCTGGTTTTAATTGATTTTTAAGGCCATTCAATAAGATAGCAGCAATATCAGAAGTTTTAGTTTGAGTCACCTATAAGATATACTGGTAGAAATATCTGGTTTAGGGGATGTGGCCAGTGCTGTTTCAACCAGTATGGAAGCATTTTTGTTTTCTTTTTTTCTTTCCCTTTCTCTTTCTCATTCTTTTCTGTTCTATCCTCCCCTCCTCTCTTCTTCATAGGGCCTTGTTCTATTGCCCAGGCTAGAGTATACTAGGATCATCATAGCTTACATAAACCTCAAACTCCTGGACTTAACTGATCCTCTTGGCCTCAGCCTTCTGAGTAGCTGGGACTACAGTTGTACACCACAACATTGGGTTGATTTTTTTCATAGAGATGGTGTATTGCTGTTATCAGCAAAATCCTGACTTTAAGCGATCTACCCACCTCAGCCTCCCAAAGGTCTAGGATTATAGGTGTGAGCCACTGTGCCTGGCCCATTTATTTTTAATAAGTATGGCCATATTAGTAGGTACTGGTTGACTGTTAGCCGTGGTTATGATAAACAGCATGGGTATTGACATTCACAGTAGAGGCGAATGTGACAAAGCCATAGTGCTATTCTCATTGGTATGTATACATATTTAAGAGGGACTATTTCTGTGAAACATCCTGCATATTGTTTATGCTTAAATGTTATGGAATGTCAGAAATGAAAAACTTCTGTAACAATAAAAACATGGGGGAAGGGGAGGGAAAAGATGCAGTAGGATATAATCTTACTAGGACCATATATAGGAAGTTGCCAGTGTGAGTCTTAATCCAGGGGTTGGTAGACTTCCTGTAAATTGTCTAGGTAGTAAATATTGTAGGCTTTGTGGACCGTATAGTCTCTGTCACAGTTAATCAGTTCTGCCATTGTAGTGATTTCTGCCACAGCTACTTAGCTCTGCTGTTGTACCACAAAAGAAGCCATAGACAATGTGTAAATGAATAGGCATGGCCAGACTCAGCAGAGTGTGCCAGGCCTTGTCTTAGACCATTAGTCGATTTGACAAAGTAATTTAGTATAAGTTTTGGAGAAGAAAATAGCCTTTATTAGCTATTATACCCTACTTGCATAGATTGTTAAACAGGATGAAGAAATTCTAGGATGAAGAAATTCTTAAAGGGCCCTTAGCAAATTGTTAAATATACTGTACCACTGTCAGAACATGGTGATTGGATTAAGTGTACTCATTATTTGATAATAAATAATGATATTTCTTCCCAGGCAGGAAGAATTATGAATTAAGAATTGTGTAACTAACATTACATTTCTCTTTTTTTTTTTTTTTTTTTGAGACGGAGCTTCAAGCTGTCCCCCTGGGTAGAGTGCCATGGCATCATGCTCACAGCAACCTCCAACTCCTGGGCTCAAGCGAGTCTCTGCCTCAGCCTCCCAAGTAGCTGGGACTACAGGCGCCTGCCACAACGCCTGGCCATTTTTTGGTTGCAGCCATCATTGTTGTTTGGTGGGCCCAGGCTGGGGATTTGAACCCACCACCTTAGATGTATGTGGCTGGCGCCTTAGCTGCTTGAGACACAGGCGCCGAGCCTACATTTCTCCTTTTTAAACCCCCAAGTACAAAGGTACTATTTGGAGTACAATGTAGAGTCTAAATGAGTAGCGTATCACCGTCATCTTTCTGTGGATACTGATTGCAATCTTGAATTACATTTGCAGAAAAGTGAAAGCAAAAATTAGAAGTAGTAATTATTTTCATGGTTTTGACTAGGTATGGGTAGGAAGAATTAATGCTTGTAAATGCAAATGTATTTCTTCCATAAATTTTATTTAATAAAGGTTTAATTTTCATTTATTCTGTTGAATTCTGTTGATTCTGATTGAATCTATTGATTATTCTTAAACACAATAGTATAAACTTCTGAAAGTACTGCATCTTTAAAGATAATGACAATTTTTAAATTTATTGGCTGGTCACGGTGGCTAACACCTATAATCCTAGCATTCTAGAAGGCCAAGGTAGGTGGATTGGTTGAGCTTAAGAGTTCCAGACCAGCCTGAGCAAGAGCAAGACTCCATCTCTAAAAATAGCCAGGTGTTGTGGCAGGCACCTATAGTCTTAGCTGCTCAGGAGGCTGAAGCAAGGAGATCGCTTGAACCCAAGAGTTTGAGGTTACTGTGAGCTACGATGTAATGGTACTGTGACAAAGTGGGACTCCATCTCAAAAAAAAAGGAGAAAATTATCAATATTAAAAGAATAGAGTACACTATGAGAGCAGTATGCATAATAACTTGGCACTAGTTAATGCTGAATAGCTTTGGTAGCTTATTTGTTGCTAGAAAGAAAGCATTGGCTTAAAGGTGTAGAGATGCCCATTTGGGACTCTTTTCAAGTGTCATGCACAATGGGAAATGAGAATTTCATATGGAAAGAGGCAAAAAAGTGATATAATTTTGAATTAGTTTTATTTCCTGAAAGATTCTTCCTTTTATCAGAGAGTTTAAGATATATTAATAAATGTGGGAATTGTGACAATCTTTCTGAGAGTTTTATTGGTAATATTGTTTTCTGTCTTAGCATAAAGTAAAATGTCAGAATTGATAAGGTCAGTGAATAGTAATTGGAAAATGACTAAAGCACATATTTTGAGTGTTTTGGGGGGCGGTGAGGAGGGAACAGAATATTTAAATTTATGCAAAAGCATAAAATTTTTCTTAATATTTGACTAAAATATGTCTTATGCATAGCATTGTGTTCAATAAAATAATTATTTTTGCTCCAGCTTCCAGAAATGCTGCATGGTGATGGTGACAATGAAGAACATGGCTTTTGTCCAGTGGGGCAGTTCGTTCTTCAGAATTTAGGATTGCTATTTGGATTTGCCATCATGCTGGTGATTGCCTTGTATGAAGACAAAATTGTGTTTGACATCCAGTTTTGACCATTCCTAGTCATCGCTGCTGATTGCGAGAACGTTACCATGCAGCTTCGCATCTGCTCCTTGTACTGTATGCACATTGCTCAAAGAAAAGTCAGTGGCTTGCGCTGCTTACAAGTTCCATAGATTTGAGCCTAACCACAAAAGACTGGTGCTCAGTACTGTTTTCCCTGCATGAAAGGGTCTTTTAAAATTATAAAACTTGTGATAAAGGGAGGAGAAGATGGGACTCCTTGAACTAATGTTGATATAGGTTTGATTAAGACTTTAAAAAAAATAATCATATAAAACACTAAAGTAGTCTCTTTATTAGAAGGAACTTCTGTGGCTATGCAGAAATAGAAATTGAACCAAAAAAAAAAATCATTTAAACCTTAAAAATATTTTAAATGGACTTTGGGCAGACATTTTGTGTGTGCTGAGAATGAATTGTAGTGCCCTTTAATTTCCCTATGTAAATACATATGGTGATAGGGATCAACTTGACATGATTTTGAAACTACATAAAGTAGACTAGAACTAGAGGAAAGCTCAGGCTGCATTAGAGTATGATTTAGCATTGGGAAAAGCCCTTATTCTTGAATCTAGAGTTACTATTTTTGTATATATTTGCATAGTGTTTAAACTTGCAGCCTAAACTACTGAAATTTGTGATTGTATGTTGATGTGAGCTTCAGTTTAATGAAAGATTCATAATGGTTCTTTGTATTATTATAATACTTGGTGTTTGGGTTTTTTTTTTTTTTTTTTTT
>NW_003852495.1:2758527-2779073 GCF_000181295.1 Otolemur garnettii
AATTGTAACCCTCATATCAAAGAAATCAACCCAAATGTGGTCTAAATAGTAGATTTTCTTACTTTAAAAGTACCAACTAGTTAATTGGGAAATTTAAGTTCTGGGTATTCACACTGGTTTACCAGTTTGGCATTAGAACCAAGAGCACATGCTGTGACTGACAGAAAGGCGGTAAGGCAGAAAATCCAAGTTTACCATGTCGATAAATCTGTACATGTAGTGTCAAAACAGTTACTAGAGTAAACTCCATTGATACCGTGGCCGACATGGTACCAAGTGACTTGGAAGATACCATTTAAATGACTAAGCTGGAATCACTTGATCATTTTGTGCCAAGATATGCTTTTGGTGCCTGGCAAGGATTAGTCTCTTTTTTAGGTGCCCTACCATAGTTGCGAATTATTTGTGAGAAGTGCAAGCTATGTTTATCCTGAATTTTGACTTACTAATTGGTAGTATTAGTCATATGCATGTAGCTTTCTGTTTCTGTCTTGCGCCATAGGTCTTCATTTACGCCAGGTGAACTGTATTTGAACTGTGTGCAGCTAGCTTTGTTTTAATCTGCTTGTAGCTGCTTTAAAAATCTTGTTCAAATATATAAGAGCCAAACTCTTCCATTCCATTTAAAATATTGCATTTAGTTGTCCTCTTTTCTCCTGTTGCTTTCCTCTTACTCTATGAACTTTAAAACAAAACAGAATAGAATTTTGAGGGCAGCACATGCACCCAGGTATTAATAGATTATTGCCAGTGTTTATTCTTTACGCTGTAAGCAAGGGAGCCTAGGTGGTGTTATTTCTTTAATTTATGTTTGAATTTGAAAACTTATTTCTGAATTCTCTATGGCCTCCTGGTAATAAGTAGCAGTTTGATACATGGATTATTTTCAGCATTGGGCACTGAATTAGGACAGTCCTCATCTCATTGCTTGGCCCTACAAGCAACCTAGCTAAAAGGTGCTGATATTTTATTTAGTACTGCCAATTTTAAGTAATTCAAATGTCTTGATTTCTGAACCAAGATGTATTTATAGTTCATTTTTGGTTTTTATACCCAAGGAGAATTCTGCATTCCAGCATTAAATCTTCATTTAAAAACTTGTATAAAACCAATAGCTGGAATATACTACTAGTTTTAAAATAAATGCCTGGTTTAAAGCAAATGGGTTATGCTGAACTATATAAAGTTTTTATATTCTCTCAAAAATGGTATTATCTTTGTTTGCTAGATTTTTAAAATCTTTTCAGAGGGCTGTACCAGTTGCTGCTAGTATTTTCTTAGGGTTCCACCAGTATTTAGTTTTTACATCATTCTAATGTATAGTTTCAAGTCTTAATAGACAATCTGAATTCCACTACATTTCTGTTTGGCTCCAACATTCCATTTAGCTTGACTAGTCAATTTAACATGTGTTTGTTGGAGATCATTAATGTTACTTGTACAATGCTGTCACTGTGTGACATCCGTATGAATTTTGGTGTATATCACATTGCATTCAATCAGCTGTGATTATGCTTAGAAATACTATAGTAACTAGATACAGTGTGAATTTTTTCCATTAACAGTAAGTCAGTGGCTTAAATGTGATTATGGTCCTGCAAGGTGATACTTGCTGAAATATCTAAACTTTTTTTTTTGTTGTAACTGAATCATTTTTTAAAAATTTATAAAGCTGGAAATGATCAAATGCTGGGTTTTTTTCATTGTCAACAGTGGTGTGTCATTTTATGTATGTTCCTAATGCTTATGGAACTCTCCCAAAATAAAGTTACTCAAAAACAGTAAGCAAATATACCACTGTGTTTTCTTTAGTCTTTATTTCAGAACATTTTCTTACATTGAAATGTGAATCATTTAAAATTATTGGCATTTTCACATAAGTAAATTCATAATTAAGTGTAACTTTAGTCAAATTTATTTAAACCAAAGAAATTGTTTAAACAGTAAAATATACTTTCTACTCAACCATCTAACCAGAAATAAGAACAAGGAAATGACATTGCCTGGTTATGAATTAAGTTGACATAACAATGCTACGCCCCGTCCAATCCAGTGCTCCTTGGGTTGGTCAGAGGGAAGAGTCATGGCAATCACAAAATTTGTAGAATGGCCAGTAGTGGATAAAGTTCCTCTTCGTTCACTTGTCTTATACAATGGAGCAACATAACTTGGTCGTTTTGGTATGTCTGCCTTCTTACAGGGCTTTAGCCACATCTGCAAGAAAGTGCATAATACCTCTTTAAGTCAAGGCCATCATACTTAACGTGTACTATGCATCTGAGCCAACTGTGGTATTCTCAGAGTAAGGTTGTCTGTGAATTTCTGTTGCCCAAATATATTTTACTATTGTCAGTAGTGCTGTAATTGCTCAAAACTTACTTTTAGAGCTCTTATAACTAACTTTAGAAACTAAATGAGAAAAATCAGTTTAGAAACTGAATGAGAAAAAATAGTTTTCACCTACACTATCAAAAAACATTATCCAGGGTGGCCCCTGTGGCTCAGTAAGTAAGGTGCTGGCCCCATATACCGAGGGTGGTGGGTTCAAACCCAGCCCTGGCCAAACTGTAACAAAAAAATAGCTGGGTGTCGTGGTGGGCGCCTGTAGTCCCAGCTACCCGGGAGGCTGAGGCAAGAGAATCACCTAAGCCCAGGAATTGGAGGTTGCTGTGAGCTGTGACGCCACAGCACTCTACCAAGGGCAATAAAGTGAGACTCTGTCTCTTAAAATAAATTATCCACCTGACCTGTTTATCACCTCTGCACTATACTTATCTAAGGATGATTTTTGGTGCTTGTTACAACACCTAATCAGGTGTACTTTGAAAGGAGAGGATGACCACCACTGATACTCGTGCTGCATTAATTGTGAAAGCCAGTCTCAAAAAGATCTGGAGGGATTTTTAGTAACAACAATGTAACTAGAGCACCTTCCCATTTTAGGAGACTATTTTAAAAGCAATTTGGCTTGGTGCCATAGCACAGTGGTTATAGCGCCAGCCACATACACCAAGGCTGGCAGGTTCGAACCTGGCATGGGCCTGCTAAAACGAAAATGACAACTGCAACAACAACAACAAAAATAGCCAGGCGTTGTGGTGGGGTGTCTATAGTTCCAACTACATGGGAGGCTGAGGCATGAGAATAGCTTGAGCCCAAGAGTTTGAGGTTACTGTGAGCTGTGATGCAACTGCACTCTACTGAGGCAACAAAGTGAGATTTCGCCTCAAAAAAAAACCCAACTATGTTTACTATGCTGTTTTGAAACATCATTTTATTTCTTTCAGAACTATAATATACTCAAATTTATTCTAGACTCATTAGCTAAGTTTCCAGAATGTTAAGCATATAGATTATTATTGAACCTTACCGGTACTAAGATTTTGTAGTAAGTTAGTCTTTGCGTATATAAACTGATTAGAAAGATGTTTTAGAAATAACTCATTGTTCTAGAAGTAGCAGTTCCTGAGGTGACAGGTAGGACTTGAAAGCCCCATTGTTCAGAGCTCTCTTTTGTGTTTGTCAGGTCAAAACACAAATCGTATGAATGAGTTTATGAGGATCCAGTTTTGTCTCCTCCCACACAAATAGTGGGATCAGATTGTCAGAAGATACATAAAGGAGTTTTATAGATATTAGCTACAATTTTGAGATTCAGAGCACTTGCAGATATTGATAATTTCAATTCAAGTAGATTTTTCTAATGAGAATTTTTATTTCTTTTTGGGGAATTTTTTATTTCTTACCAGCTGACTTCCTTATTCAGGTGACTCATTATCCATTTATAAGTTTCTTCTTTTGCTCACTGGAAGCTACTTTAGAGTTTTCATGTGGAAGATTTAAAAAAAAAAAAAAACACCTAAATCCCAATCAATTCCTGGATTGAAAACATTTATTTGCCCTTGTGACTCTCAGTTGGGTTTCGTATTTTAGTCATCTTCTGCCCACAGTATTTTAGTATATAAATGGGTTTCTCATAACTGGCTGTCAGCTGGCCCTTCACCTTGCCTGTTACAGCTGCTCTGAAGGACTTTTTACCTGTCTCAGCTGCTCCCCAAGTCCCACAAACAGTTCGTGTAAATCCACAGTCTAAATTTTTTCATACCGTCCCAGACCTACCCTTCAGATTGTCCAAGAATAAATATCTCTAGCTATTTTCTCAGGATGCAGTTACAGAGGGAAACAATTACATAGTTTAATCTGCTCTGCTAAAGATAGGTGCCTAGTAAATAGAGCTTTCTTCACAGATGGTTTTCATATAGTAATCTTTTAGTCTGCAAACTCCAGATTTGTAGGGCAGAGTATATATAAGAGAAAACATATAATCACATATGTGTGTATGTATATACATATATACTGTTGATTTTATTGGTGGATTCCATATTTGCAAATTTGTCTACTCACCAAAATTTACTTCTAAACTCGCTCACAGCACTCTCATGGTCCTTGGCAAACACTGACAGCGTCAAAAGACTTGAGTCATGTGACCCACGTGTTCCCAGCTAGGGCTGAACCAAGTGAGGCTCTGCTTTCTTGTTTCCTCTCATAACTGTAAACAAGTGTCCTTTTTCACGGTCTATTTAGTGCCAAGTTTTTCACATTGTTGTGCTTTTTGTTTGCGATTTCACTGTTTAAAATGGCTCCCAAGTGTAACATGGCAGTGCTGGCTGGTGTTGTAAATGCAGAAAGGCTGATGTGCCTTGTGGAGAAAAATACTAGGTCATGCCTCAATGAAGCTCATAGTATTTTGGCCATGAGTTAATGTTACTGAATAAGATGTATTTAAATAGAGTAAAACAAGGCCATGTATCAGTCAGCTAACAAAAATGCGACTGGAGAAACTCAACCCCGCCTTTCCTCTGGGAGCGACGGTTCAGTGTTCATCAATCCAGTGTCAGCAACAACCTTATCGAACATACTTTCCATGAGTAACAAGAATTGACCACACGTGTGTATATAGGTGTACACATGGGCTACTTTACGTATGAAAGAAAGTGGTCTCCCATATATGTATCATTAGAATTTACTAACCACAGGTACTGTATCGTAGAGAATTTTGGGGTATGATTCTGCAAGTTTCTTGATCTTTCTATTCCAGGAGGCTCCATCCAGAAATAATCCATGAATGAAAACACCTACATATGAAAGAAACAGGTCAATATACTTTAAACATGCATATTGATTGAATTTTGAATCTGAAATTTCTATATGTGAATACTCTGGCAGTGGTAACTACATTAGCATCCTAAGGGTTGCTCTAAAATGAAAGTAGTCTCCTGAGTGTTCAAACATCCATATATCCAGAACATCTATACACTGCTTAGTAATGCAATATAGTAAAATCAGATGTGGAAGACAAAAATGGAAAGGAATTTTAAACTAGTCTTCGGGAAGTCCTCAGTATGTGGGAACATTATCAATTTATATTTTTAATTGGGCAGTGATTGTACTATGTTGTCAGAAACCATGAAATCTTAAAAAAAAAAAAAGCCAAAACAAAACGTGCTAATTACAAGGATCCAGTGGCTAGCATATGAACGAAGTACTCTTCTGCAAATTGCTAATATGATAAAAGTTAAAATTCTCCTAGCCTTTTAGAATTTATTCTCACTTCCAAGACCTCAGTCTGTATAATGAAAGGACAAGTAGATGAATGTGATGTCATATCCTAACAGCTGAAGAAGAGGACAAATTAGGAAATTAAAGAAAGATGAGTCCCTTCCTTTGGCTCTACATGTTGATAAGCCTCAGGGATTGAATATAGATATCAGCACAGAAAAAGTTACTGTAATTATTGTACAGATATCAAGAGAAGCAATGTGGAACTTAGACCAAGGTTTTAGTTCCAATTTGCTGTGTGAACTTAAGCAATTCATTTAACCTCAGAACCAGTTGTGTCATCTGGAGAACCTGAAAAATGGTTGTAAAACAATAATGCCTGCTTTGCCTGCCTTGTAGAGTTAGACTCAGATCAGCTGTAAGCTGACTCTGAAAGTGCTTTGTAGAGGAGATAAAAATCCTTTGAGCAGTGCTGTCCAAGAGGACTTTTTGCAGTGATGGAAAGGTTCTGTATCTGTGTTTTCCAATATGGTAGCCAGTAGCTACATGTGGCTATCAAACACTTGAAATGTGAGTTCTAAATTTTATTTTAATCATAGTTGACTGTAAACAGCCCCATGTACATAGTTCAGTGATGGGTGTTGGGGGAAGACTTAACCTTTGTCCCCTCTAGGTTTTAACTGATGGAAAGAATAAGTTGGAGTAAAATATTAGTCCTAGTAATTGACAAAGTACTTGCCCAGTAACTGCCAGTGTATAATTCTGATAAAGTGCAATTGCAAAATGCACCTCCATCTTGGGGTGATGTTGGGGGTGCGCAGAACATGCCCTGCATCCTGACCTCTCTGGCTAGCTCTAAGTCCTGCCCACCAGTCACAGAACCGTCAGAAGAAGGAAAGGAGGGAAACCATAATACTAAATAGAAATGTGGACAGAGGAGAGCCCCCACACAAGTCCACGGGAGCTTTAATATCTTGTCAGCATGACTCAATAAATCTCTGCCTCTAACCAGTCACGTATTTATTACTCACTTGGAAAGAACAATGACATCAATGAGCGTAGACAGAAGAGTTGATTTCAACACCTAGGAAAGTGGTGACAGGGACAAAATTTCCTTCCACGCCAACAATTATATAGGAAATATGATGAAGGTATTCAAATACACTTTTATTTCTTGTGGCCAGTAAGGGTCATAATGAAAACACACCTCACTCTGTGAGCCACACCTTCTGGCATCTGTGAGGTGGTCTGCACAGTGTTGGCTACAGGTTCTCCAGTCCCTGCTTTGTTCACTATTGTCTGCTTCCCCTCATGCTATACAGTGTTCTTAATTTATGACCGTCAGTCACTTGTGGTAGCCAGCAATTCAGATAAGAGGAATCTTAGATAAATACATCTAGAACAGAGGTGCCCAACCTTTAAGCACCAGGGACCAGTTTCACGGAAGACGGTTTTCCACGGCTGGTTAAGGGGGTATGCATTAAATTCTCACAAAGATGGTGCAACCTAGATTCCTCACACGTGCATTTTATAGTAAGAGTCGGTGCTGCTGTGAGATCTAAGGCAGCTGCTGATCAGACGGGCCCTGGAGCTCAGGTGGTGACCCCAGTGGTGAGGAGCAGCTGTAAGCACAGATGCAGCTTTGCTCACTCACTGCTCCCCTGCTGTGTGGCTCCAGGCCTAACAGGCCACGTGCCAGTCCTCAGCACAGGTGTTATGGACACACATCTACAATATTCAATGCCAAATACCAAGTAAAATTCCAATGGCTCGGTAGTCTTAAAGTAACCTTTAATTTAATGTTAGGTAAATAAGGGTGATATCTTTGAGCCCCAGAACCTAGCAACAAGCACACACTAAAGTATGTAGAGGAGAGAGACACAGTGAAGGGCAGAGATTGGAAAGGAAGAAACTTGAGTTCTAACCTAAGCTGCACCAAGTGGCGTCTATGTACCTCCCCCATTATCCTGGAAAAAAACAATTTCTTGGGGGAAAATCTCATTTATTTTTCATTGATTCTTACTTCTTTTTTCCTGGTAACTAGCTAAGTTGAAAAGAAAATAAACTGGAATGAGAAAAAGGCTAACCTGTGGATATGTGTGTTTATTGGTGAAAATGTGTACACATGTTTGTGTACAAAATAATAGAATTAACAATTTAGTGAAAATCTATCAGCTGTTATAAATTAAGCCTGGGTCAACACTTTGGTAGTCAGTTAAATGGTTTATTTAGCTGATGACTACTCTTTACTGTCTGATCTTGGAACACTAAATGGTCTTTATTAATCCTTTAATAAGTGGAGCTTTATATTTATTGTTTTCAAGGTAATTTGGGGTTTTCAATAGCTGACCTCGTTTAATAAGAGATTTTGTGGGCTAAATTAGTAAATCATTGTAAAAAAAAAAGTCACTGGGCATAGCCAAAGGTTCATGGTTTGATGATGGGCAATTCAGTAGTTTGATCTTGGGTATTAGCTAGTTTATAAACTTCGGGCAATGCTAGAATCTTTTAGCCAAGTTTAAAAACATAAACTCTGAGAGACAACTTCAGTCCTACTCAGACTTCAATCTAAATGCCACTTCTGCCTTCTAATGATATGAAAAAACTTAGAAAAAGTTTCTTGCATCTGAATTAAATACTTGAGAATTAACCCTAGCTTCTTCCAGAAAAATTTCCTTGAGAAATATATTTTCAAACATCTACTTCTACCAACATCCTCAGTAGACCCCTGGGAAAGCAGCTGGGCAAGACAGCCAGATGGCCTGGGGTTGAGGCCTTGGACAAGTTACTTCGCCTTTCTCAGCCTTAGTTTCCACCTCTGTATAATGTGGATAGTAGCAGTATCTGTGCCACAGGGTTGTTGTGGGGATTAAAGGTCAGGACTGAGCTATTTCTGAAACCCGGCAGCGGCACAGAGCAAGCCACAGCTAGTGTCCACGCCCTTCCCTTGGTTTGCCTTTGCCCAACTTACACACCCCTTTCCTCCTCCCTTCTCAAATATTTACTTTGAACCAAATTATCTATCCATCTTGATATGTCCTAAATTTATCTAACTATATTTTAAATTTTATAAGGGCAAGGCATAAACTTTTTTTATTAATATATTTTATGACTTTATAATCAGCTGTATGGGGAAAGAATTTTTAAAAACTACTAAGGAAAAAATAAACTAAATAACTTAGCAGAAAGTTGTTAAGTTTCCCTGAGATATTCAGAAAGATGCTAAAAGTGCTAAGAATAAAGGGATCCTGAATAAATGGCCAGATTAACGATGAGTTAGGCACCTATGGTTGGGACAAAAATAGTTTTAAGATATTAATATCACATGTCCCAATGATCCTTTACCCCTTTTATGGATTGTTCTTAAATGTGTTTCTGCAACAAAACTGTTTATTAAAGATTGGAATAAAATGTAGCTTAAGAAGTTTGGATTAGATTCCAGAATTCCTAGTGAATTCAAGCAGCATGACTTGGAATTTCTACAGCAGCATTGGACGTGTGCTAGACAGGCTGAGAGGCACCGAGGAAGGAAGGGGTCCAGACAACAAGGTCACCACTCTCTTGGCATTTGTATTGTAGTGGGGAGAAGAAACACTAAGGAGGGACACACATAAAGGTATTACAGGTGTGACTAATGTGTTCAAGTTAACAAAGAGAGTTGCAGGAGAGAATGAGGAAGTGCAGTGTGTGTGCGCTCAACAGATAGAATGCTTAGGGAGGTTCCTTCTGATGACCTGAAGGTTGGGAAGTGTGCACCATGCCAGGTCTGGGCTTAGGAACAGCATGGACAGGCAGCCCCAGGAGGGAAAGACTGAGGGGTTCGGGGAGCTGGAGGTCAGCATGCCCTGAGCGTATTGGCACTAGGAGGAGCCTTGCCCCAGTCATGGGAAGGGGCTGGACTTTATTCAAACCACAAAGGGAAAAATGACATTTGTTTTAACTCATTTAGCTGACATAATCTGTCTACATTTTTGAAAAAATTTCTGTGGCTTCTATACAAATTAAGGAATACTGTATATGTGGCAGTGGCCGTAGGGAGGACTGTGGGTGAGCAAGTACTCTTGATGAGAGCGTAAAAAGCCCCAGCAGAATGAAGAAGAAAGAACTCACGGGTTTCTAGCTGGCTGGTGTTACCTACTGAAATTACTTCAGTTGTACATATCTAGGACACGCTAAAGAGGAGATGTCAGGGTGACAGTTGGATGTAGATATTTGGACCTTGGAGGAGAGATTGGAGATTGACATTTGGAAGATGTCAGCAAGGAGATAACATTTAAAGATAAAAAACAGGAATCGGCCATGTGGGGAGAAGCAGCAGTTAGAAAAGAGAAACAGTCCCGGGACTGAATCTTTGCAAATTCCAGTATTTAAAGGAGCCTAAGCCAGCCAAGAAGCATGGATGTGGCCAGAGAGAGAGAGAAAATCAGGAGTGGGATCTCCTGGAAACAAAGGGAGAAGAAAGACAATGTTGGCAACTGGTGAAAATCTCTAAGACGTAAAGATGAAGACAGCAGAGAATTCGTGGATTTGTCAACATGGAAGTTGTCAGTAACTTAAAAGAACAGACAGTTGATTAGAGAGGACACATAGAAAACAGGAAGTGGGAACCTGGACGCAGCTGGGAGAATTGTAAAGACAGTTCTTTTGAGAAATTTTGCTACAAGAGGGAGCTGTAGCTGGACAGACAGGGATATTAAGACAACTGGAATTGGTCACAGGTTTGTTTTAAGAGGAGAGATTCTAGAGCATGTTGCAAGTTGATAGGAACTGTCCACTAATGAGAGAGACATCGTTGATTCTGGAAAGAACGGGCACAAAGAGTAAAACCCTTGAGAAGAAGAACATGGGATCTGATTTCTCAATGGTGCAAGTATGGACGGATAGTACCAAGAGCTCTCTTCTGACAGATTTTTATTTTTTCATGAAGAATCAGAGGTGAGAGGTGAGGGCAGAAGGAGGACCAAAGAAGGCAAAGTGGTCATTTTGAGAGTAGGAAAGCAAATTCTCAGGGAATAGTAGTTGGGTTGCTCCATAGCAGAGGGCCTCAAACTTTTTAAACAGGGGCCAGTTCACTGTCCCTCAGACCACTGGAGGGCTGGACTATAGTTTAAAAGGACAGGCAGCGGCGGCAAAAACACCCGGTGGGCGGGATAAATGTCCTCGGCCAGCCACATGTGGCCTGTGGGCCGTGGTTTGAGGATGCCTGCTCCATAGTGTTACCAACCCCCTTGAGATTCCTGACAATCAATTTAAAGTAAAACCACCGGGCACAGTAATGTGACCATCGCACACCTGCTGTGATTATATGACTACTCATTAGTACTCCCACTAGAGTATACAGTAGCTGAGGGACAGGGCTCTGAATGGTTCTCTGGTGCTATCTCCAATGCCCGATAGAGCCAGCCAGGGAGTCCACCACTCAGTGAGGAGTGAGGAAGCAGAGACTTTGGCACGTTAATAAGCAGTACTCATTAACAGTCATTAGAGAGGAAATTCATTTTCTTAAAGACAGCACCGTTTTTGTAAAATTCTGGAATATACAGCATTTAAAAATAATAAAAATAATTTAAAAGTAGTGGCCCTGTCCACTAACTTTGAAATAAAACATCAGGGTAGCCACAAAGTATTGCAAGACAAACAATCCATTAAAAAAATAAAGATTACTGGTGGCACCCATAGCTCAGTGGGCAGGGGCTGGCCATGTACACTGCGGCTGGCAGGTTTGAACCTGGCCCAGGCCAGCTAAAACAACAATGACAACTGCAACAAAACAAATAGCAGGGCGCTATGTCAGGCGCCTGTAGTCCCAGCTACTCGGGAGTCTGAGGCAGGAGAATCGCTTAAGCCCAGGAGTTTGAGGTTGCTGTGAGCTGTGACGTCTGCACTCTACCCAGGGCAACAGTTTGAGACTCTGTCTCAAAAAAATAAAAATAAAATAAATAAATAAATAAATAAATAAATAAATAAAGATTCCCTCACAATCAACAAATAAATGTTCTTATTAGCTGTGAGTTTTGGTATGGTGGATGTCACAGGAAAGGACACAGATTTTAGGAGTCTGCGGAGGTGCAGTCTTCAAGGGCTCTGGAGAAACTGCCTTCTTTTCAGGGCTATAGCATCCAGATTCCCCAAGACTAACTGAGATTATAGTTGATTATCCCATGTGCCATTAATTTGAGGGTTATTTTCTTCTTAGCTTATTAGAAATAGTTGCTAACTTACAAGATTTTGCAAAACAAAGCAAAACAAAACAGCAGTACAAAGGACATATACTATTTATCCAGATTTATCTTGTGTTTCCATTTTCTTCCCCTATTTGCACTCATTCTTTCTCTTTTCTCTTCCCTCTCCTCTCCTCTCCTCTCTCACTGGCTCTCATGTTCACTCTGTCTCTCCATAAATTTTTCTCAATAATTTGAGTGTAGTTGCATATACAGTTACTACTTTTTTTAACAGCTGAGGAAAGTAAGCAAGAATGTTGTTTTCGTTCAGGGCCAGATATGTGGCCACTCAATCTGTCGCTGTACTTACCGTCATCAGGAGCATTCTTATACTCTTTGTCATCCATCACTTCATAGTCAAACCCAAGAAGATCAATGGGAATAGTGTGTTTCCTGGCATAGTTCTGCTGGGCGCCCGTCAGGAAGGCTTGTGTGAAGAAGAAGCCAGACAGCCAGAAGACAGGGGGAGGGCCGACCTCGTACCATTGCTATGGTGTAAAACACAAGTGTCCTAACATAGAGCCTTCCAACTTTTGAATACAACATTGCTTAATAAAATTTGTCCAAATACACTTATTATTTTTTAGATAAACTATAAAAGATCTCTGTGGAGTAACAGGCCATACTCTCAAGGTTTAAAAATAAGTAACATATTCAGTGTTTTATTTTTTTATTTCAAATTCATGTCCATTATATCAGCTTTTGATTTACAATGAGCATGAACGCAGATGTAAATGTCTATTCCCCCCCAATGGTTCTTTCAGATGTACAATAATGAACATCTAATATATATTGTTGTACAATGTATCATATAGTTGATTAGAATAAGTGATTCTACAAAGTCCACTCATATGATAATATTTTTCACTTTTTTTTCCTAATTATTAGTACATAGTAGAATATTGCTCTGAGGGTTCTCCTCCTACTTCATTAAAATACAATAAAATCCAACATGTGGGAACACAATATTGTATAAGGAACTCCTGGAACAAGCTGGGAAGTGAGAGCTTGCAGGGGTCCTTAAACTTTTTAAACAGGGGACCAGTTTGCTGTCCCTCAGACCATTGGCGGGCTGGACTACAGGCCCCGGGACAAGTCGGCTGCTAAACAGGACAGGCAGTGGTGGCAAAAACACCTGGTGGGCCAGATAAATGTCCTCGGTGGGCCGCATGTGGCCCCTGTAGTTTGAGGACACCTGGAGTCTTTAGTAATGTCAAGCTACCTTACTTCTCTGTTCAGATCATAGATTCTAATGGAAAGGTAGTTGAAAACTGACTTTAACTAAATAGTAAATGACACAAGTCAGTCTGAAGAAATGAATTTGAAAGCTTTTCCCTGTAAGAGCCCAAAGTAGGACCTCGTCTTTCAACAACAATTTTAATGCTTTAGTATCAACTCTAGTACAATGGAAGGCCTATATTATGAAAAGGTAGTTTAGTCATTTTATCCCTGCAGAAATTTCCTAACAGATAGTTTTTGATGAATTATGTATAGTATCTAGGAAATTAAGTGATACTTCTAAATGTATATAACTGTTCATAAGAACATAGTTAAGCACCAATATTATCAGATAATTAGGAGATAGGCTTCTGCCCACTCGACATTTCCAAGACAATTAGCCGCCGTGATCGTTACTTACTTGGGCTGAATCAGCAATCTAGTGATTTCATGATCCAGAAAAGTGCTGGGCAATGGAGAAATAATTCTCCTTTCTAGTAGCTTGACTGGCTTTCTAAGATGTTTGCCATAGGCATCTATTTTAATGGTAAATATTTAATGGAAAAATCAACAAAGCTAGATATTTTCTCCCTTTAAATGTCACTCATTTGAATGTCTGGCTTTCTTGAAATGAATGCTTTCAGAGATTTACTTTCCATACTAGTATTTTGACAGGTCAATGTAACCATTATATACACTACAGGAAATATTTAGTAGTAGCCACTTGTGCCTGGGATGAGTAGAGAAACTGGAGAGCACAACTCATTGCAGTAGGCATTCTGAAGAAGAAAATAAAACTTAACAATTTAAGATCATTTGGATGAACTCACCTGCAAGAATTTTAGCCTTGCAAGGAAGTCGTTCACATAACTGCCAAGCGGTTTAAGACTCGGGTAAGATTTACCCATCCACATTCCTGGAATTTTGACATTCAAAATGCTACTAACCACTTCTTCAAGATCTGTAGACATCACTACAAGCCCCTGAAACACATTTAACTTTGGTTAACATGATGTATAGATTATGAACAGCCCCTTTTAAAAATGCCTTCTTCACAATTATCCTTTGTTATAAGTGTGATTAAGATTGAGTCATAAGGCAAAAAGAGAAAAAATGAAGATATTTGCTTTTGCTCACAAAAAATTCATGGTCATGAATTCTTTGAACTAAAATTTTAATAGTTTTAATCTAACCAAATTTTAACAGAAAAATCTTCTTAATATTTGATTACTCACTAGCTTTGAAATCAGAGTCTATTAAATAAACAAGTAATATATCTCCATCCTGCCTTTTTTATTAGACATTGGCTCCCTCTATAATGCAGAGTAGAGGGCAGTGACATCATCATAGCTCCCTAGAAGCTCACACTCCTGAGCTCATGATGTATAATGAGCCATTCTCCTGTGTCAGTCTCCCAAGTAGCCAGAACTACAGGGGCACATTACCACACATGACTAATTTTTCTATATTTTGTAGAGATAGGGCTTGCTACATTTCCAGGCTGGTTTTTATGCCTTCTTAGAAGGGTGGTGATGAATATGGAGTTAAAAAATTATATGAAATGCTTTTTAAAGTTAAGATATCCTAGAATTTCATTGTAAAATCTGATTGATCTTTTCCCATTTTGAACTACTAATACACAAGTGTTAAAGTTTTGAGACCCTTGAAAATTCCCAGCTATTTGATCTTTCAATTGGGCTATTGTTATTGTCATTTTTATTCCCATAGTTGAAAATATGATATATGCAGAAGATTTTGGAGTAAATTCGATTACACATTTCATTTGCCTCCTTCTCAAACCTCCACGAAAACAACAGTAAAAGAATTTATTTTTGAAGGCAAAAGCCTACAAGTACAGAAATAAATATAGGGAAAGGGATAATGACAACACAATTTTTGAGTTAGAAAGTATGTGGGTTATTGGTGGTTGATTTAGTGATCAGGAGAAACCTAAATTGGCAGAGGAGATAGCTGCAAATCAACCAGATATACACTGCAGAATACCCCTTAAATCTTATGAATTAAAGTCCCTGTATACTGCTGAAAGTGAGGAGAGGAGGATTTTTGAAACCTCCTTTAAAAAAGACATTCTTAGGTCTTCTCCAAAACTAAATGTTAACAATCTTGAATGTAACCTGGAAAGAAAAATGCAGATATCTCTAGAATGGGAAATTCCAGGCCCAGTGGGGTCAAAGTTACTATACTGAAATCAGAGGGATTAAATGAGTGTGTGGATATTGGAGACTGAGATCTCTGAGCACTCTTTTCCCCTTTTTTCTCCCAGAATGCTAGAGCCAGCCTTTACATTCTGGGAAGGAGACAGGAAAAATCAGGTCAAAAGAAATACTAATGGGGCAGCGCCTGTGGTTCACAGGAGTAGGGCACTGGCCCCATATGCCAGAGGCGAAGGGCTCAAACCCAGCCCCGGCCAAAAACTGCAACAAAAAAAAAAGAAAAAAAAGAAAAGAAAAAGAAATACTAATGATGCTGAATATTTCTTAACCTAACAGCCCAGACACATTACACTACAGTGAAGACCACGGTTAGCAATCACTCACGTTCATGTCATATCCATTCAACTCAGTAATGTTCTGTCACTAAATGTAAGCAGATCACCAAAAATTAACAGATACCAGAGGAAGGCTTTTACCATGAGAGAAAAGTTTTCAGCTGTGCATTCAATTTTAAGCACACAAAATGCTATTACGTTTTCTATTTCTTCCTGTGTCAATTTGGTAACGTATGTTTTCCCAAGAATTTGTCCATTTCATTTGCATTTTAAAATTAATTAGCATAAAGTTTTCAAGATATCCACAGATTTCTTAGACTGTAGCATGTGTTATGATGACCTCCTTTCCATTATTGATATTGGCCTTTGGTTACGTCTCTTTTTTTCTTGGTCACTTTTGTTATGTCTTTAATTGATGCTTTTACATTATTGAATTTCTGGTAATTTGAGAATAAAATATGCATTTTTATTTATGTTTTAAGTTTCTTAGTAGAGCTTTGACTTTTAAAAAATATATAGTTTCAACATGTTCCTTTGCTAAATTTATTGCAGTAATTTACCTTTTATGTAACTATAAGAAATAGGTTTTGTCCTATATATTTGGCAAATAGTTATTCTTTATATATTGAATATTATAATTTTTATGATCATAGTTTTAAAAAGTGCATCTGGTTTTAGTATTACACCAGAAAATGAGACACAGAATTTTCTCAGATAGATTATTTGGGTCATTTCACTAACATATTAAGAAAAAAGGTGAGTCTAATTTATAGACCTATTTTGCTACACTGGTTACAGATATCATTTCAAGTCAGCTTTTTCAAATTTGAAACATTTTCCTCCAAATTAGAGAAATATGAAGACAATCGTGAAAGAATATTATGAGATTATAAGTAGGTCAGATAAGTTGGGTGGTTGGGGTGGGTGAAATTGGTGCTGCAAATTTATCAATGCTCATCAATACTACCGAAATATTTGAGATAATATGTAAACTTTATTTCTGAGTATAAACAATATGTTACAGACTCTGAAATTAATCACCAGCCTTGCTTTCCCTCTTGAACTCTAAAGCTTGTATCTAATAGCAACTTGATCTTTCCACTGAGTCTATCAGGCATTTGAAAATGAATATGATCAAAACACAATTCTTGATTTCCTCCCTCAAACCAGCTCCTTTCCTAAAATTTCTATTTGCTTAGGCCAAACATTTAGGAGTTATCCTTGACCCCCTCTTGCTCATAGCCACATCAATTTTCAGCTAGCCTCATAGACTCCTCTTTTAGTAATAACTCATAAAAAACCACTTCTCTCTACCTCCAATACGACTAGAAGAGACCAAGTCAGCTGGACTTCTTCAATCATGTAATTGTCTCTGTCTGCACTTTCATTTCCTACAATCCTTTCTGCAGTGGTTAGAGTAAACTTTTAAAAACATAAAATAGATCATTTCACTTCACTGTTTAAAACACCCTGAAGGCATCCGTTCACCTTTATACTTATAATAAAATTCAAGACCTTAACCATGGCTGACACCACCATTAGGATCTGACCTCTGCCTTCTTCTCTCTGGTCCTATGGTCCCTCTCTTGCTCACTCCACTCGGGTCAGGCCAGCCCCATTTTTGTGTCCCTGAACTAGACAAACCTTGTTCTTCTCTTGGCTTTATACATGTCACACCTTCAGCCCCTTCATGTCACTGTGACTTCTGTGCAAGGGTCAACTCCTCAATCTGACTAAGAGAGCTTCTTACCCATCATTCTCTACCCCCATCTTGTTTTATTTTTTTCCATAGAACTTATCACTTACTGGAATTATATATGCATTTGTTTATTTTTAAATTGTTCTTCCCCCCAACCCCCTGTCACTAAAATGAGAGCTCTGTGAGGGCAGAGGACTTTGCCTTTCCTGGTCCTCACCATGCTGTGTGCCCTGAGCATGCATCACCCATCCTAGCTGGCACACTATCATCGTGGAGCACACTTTATACTTGCTCATCCCTTTATTAACTCTCATTCTGTGAGCTCCTCAAGGGCAGGCATTATTTTCTCTCTTTTCTATCTACAGAAATAAGAACAGTCCTTACACAGTATCTGTGGCCAAGAAATATTTGCTAAATAAATGAATACTGTGTATAATTCAATCATTTAGGAGTTTATGTTACCTTACCTTGATTGCTTTTTGAATATTAATGCATGAATCTCTTATGGTCTGCAGCAACTTATTGAACCGGCCCATCTCTTGGACAAGTACAGTGTTCATGCTCTGAGTGTAAGTTGTTGGGTATCTCCTCATGGCAGCTTCAATGTCAAAGTTGTTTGGAAGTTTGCCCAAGATGTCACCAGCGACCTCATTGACTACTTCATCTGATGATTTTGCACCAGTGCCTGCTGAACGAGACTGTGAAGAATCCAAACTATAACTAATACTCCTCATAAAGTTCTAAGAATAGCTGAACAGAAAAAAATCCTAAGGTAAATCTTTATAAGAAAGAACAGTGCTGTGCTATTTTGTCCATGATCCTTCTCCACACAAGATTTATTAAAGTTAACAGAACAGGATGGGGATGGATTTTTCAAGGGAAAACGATTGTTGGACAGGAGAAGGAAGGGCATGTGGACGTGTCCAGAGGCAAAAGAGGGTCTAGTGAAAACAAATAGGCTGTACATTTTGCTGCCTTGGTGTGTGTGTGGGGGGGAGGGGATGGAGGACCAGATGCTCCAGATAAGGAAGAAAAAGCATTTACATTGGTGGAGCGGCCAAGCGATGATGGGCATTAAACCCAGGAGGAAATCTCATCTTGCTTTGAGAAAGCATGCCACAAGATGTATTTGCTAATAACTCTGGGGCCTATTGGTTGCCAAAAGCAGAGATATAGTTTTCCCCTTGAACCAGGAGGGCAGAGAAAATAAGCTCATCTCCTCTAAGCAGTTGGAAGAGTTATGGAGAAAAGACAGACTAGTGATTCACACTGGAAGCAAGGAAGGAGAATTTCAATTTTTGTTTTTTGTATTTATAGCAACACTGTGTAAATGAATCTACATTTTCTAGAAAAACCTTTGAAATCCTCAGAACAAATGAATGTGTGTGTGTGTATGTGTGTGTGTGTGTGTGTGTGTAGGTATATGCGTTTGCTGAGGGAGAACAAGTACTATTAAAATATAAATGAATATATCTCATACTTTTCCATCCCAAGGAAATTATCTTTTGTCTTCTTTTGTTTCCTATTTTCAATACTATAAATATTAAATATTCTATAAATCTACTCTATAAATATTAACTATATTTACCTAAGTTCTATCATGACTTTTTAATGCTGCTTGCCACACACTGCCATAGGGTTATCCTATAAAGTTGTACAATAAAATAATTAAGTGTTGGCCAGTTTTAATTATGTGCTAGCAAACAAGAGCTATGTGCATATAATAATCTTTTGTTAGGATCTCAAAGTACTGAGTTTACTGCTAAATACATAAAACACTTCATAGAGAACAAAAAGGATGGTGAATATTTGGCCCAACTAGGGAAATGTTTATTTCCACTTCATTTAAATAATCACATGCTGGTTTCTGTTAGTATTTTGATGTGCATTCAAGATAACATATACTCATTAAAATTTTTTCTATTTTCTAACAAGAGCTACTCCCCTACAGAAAAATGAATGCTAGGCCTACAGTCCTTCAAAAAATGTAAAAAAAATAATTTTGGTAACGCAAACATTCCCCACACCAAAAATATGTCAGTGATGCCAACATTGGAGTGATAGGTGTTGGTAAAGTAACAGCCAAGTGATAATGAGACTTGAGAACAATTGGGGTGCTGCTTATTTATAATTAGTTAGCTTAGCTTTTTTCTTTTTACTACTTTTCCTCAGAGTCTCCACAAATACCACATGGAATCCTAAGGCAGGGGTCCTCAAACTTTTTAAACAGGGCTCCAGTTCACTGTCCCTCAGACCGATGGAGGGCCAGACTGCGGGCCCCGGGACGAGTCGGCTGCTAAGCAGGACAGGCAGTGGTGGCAAAAACACGCAGCGGGCTGGACAAATATCCTAGGTGGGCTGCATGTGGCCTGTGGGCCGTAGTTTGAGGACACCTGTCCTAAGGGTTATTGTCTTTTTATTAAACAAATAAGAAACCAGAATCTGTTTTCAAGGAGACATTATGGAGCTCAGCTTTTTTAGAGCCAGTAGACCGTATCTAGTTTTATAATATTTTAAGGTGAAAACAATTTTCCTACTCAAAATGAAGTGTGGCAGTTAAGCATAGGCAAGGAAACGGTGTAAAAGTACAGTTTCCAACTCCTGTAGCTTCTTTTTTATTTTTTCTAAGATAAATGAGTTAAATACATAATCTATTAGTCTTGCCACGGTTACCTTACTCTCCTGGCTCTGTCGTTCTGATCTCCTGGCCTCTAAATTGAGACAAACGCAATCTAGAATCACTGAACTACTGCTTACCCATTACTGCAATTGTACTTGCCAATCTGAGTTTGAGGATATGAAAAGAGGTTGTTTAATTATATACTGAAAAGATGCCCCTTGTGTATTTCAACTTATTTGTTTGGTTCTGAGTCATTTTCTGTTGGAATGAGCCCACTGTTTTATGTATTCCGTAATGTGGCACACCCCATCAAGTTTAAATAAAGCCAAAGCCACAGCAAATGTCCTGTTGTCGGACTGCCGTGTATTACACATCTAATGTTTCTAAAAAATATACTTATTTATGTTCGGACATATGCTTTCATGCCCAGGCAATAACTGATTTTAGTGCTTTCAACATGTGAAATGGATATAAGAATAGTGTCTCCTTTTTGCCTTATTAGAAAATGTCATCAGAGAGTAGACCAGAGATGGGGGTTCCATGGACTCTTCATCAGTGATAACACACAACATTATCTGCCTAATTTTTTGGCTTTTTCAGCATGTCTGGATAACGACTTTTTAGGTCTTAACCCATTTTTAGAATCTAGAAAGGCTCAACCAGCTAAGGCGCCAGCCACGTACACCTAAGGTGGCGGGTTCGAATCCCCAGCCCAGACCC
>NW_003852495.1:2779257-2782057 GCF_000181295.1 Otolemur garnettii
AAAAAAAAAAAAAAAAAAGAATCTAGAAAGGGACTATTGCACAAGTTCTGGAGACAAAGTACTAGGAACTAGACTGCTTGACTTTGAATCCTGGTTTGAAATTGTACCTCTGACTTTGGGCAAACTCCTGATCTCTCTGTACTTCAGCTTTCTAGCTATAAAATGGGAATAATAATAGCTCCTATCTGTAATAATAGGATTGTCATAGCATTGCATCATTAGAGTAAAACACCCAGAATAGTGCTAGCATGCAGTAAGCACTATGTAAGTTATTAATATTAATAGTTTTACTCTGAGAGTCCATAAAAATAAAAAGATCAGTTAGAATTCAGTTAGTAGGATAATTTGCTTGACTGATTATCCATCTTTAATTTATTAAAATTTCATTTAGTCACTATGGGAACTATTGCCACTTGAACGCATTTCCTTTCAAAAATTTTTTTCAAAACCAAATAAACAACTGAACACATCTTTTAAAGGGAAAATGACACAAGAAAAGATCTCTTACTAGACAAATAAGATTAACAAACGGTTTTCATTCAACTGTGCGGACTTATGCCCACGGCGTGCTAAATTCCGGTGCTTTCGATGACTTTCTCATACGTTCCAATGCTCTTACACACTCACCAGTAGAGCTGCCCGTCTACCCAGAGTCAGTTGTATTCTTCTCCTAAATCTTCCTGCTCATTTTGTACTTAAGATTGAAACTGTATACTTCAAATATTATGCAATCTGATAAAATATTAGTGTGAAAGGAAATGTTGCTATGTAAATTAGGTTAAATGTTCTGAAATATTTTATTACAATGAGTCATTTTTAAAAGCTGCTATTGAATTAATAAGGGAATGGGAAATAAAAAAGGTACAATTCTAGACGGATTTTCTCACCAAACTGCTCCCAAGCGTCTTTGAAATTCTTCTTCTACTTTAAAGAAATTAAAAAGAGGCATAATATACAGGGTGGCCATAGAGTTTGTGTGCAATTTAAAATCGTGTGCAACAAACTTTAGGGACACCCTGTATAATGTATTGGGGCATGGTTTATGCAAGAAAGGCAAAAAGGAACTCCTAGCAACAGAATGATACTCAATAGGTCTAGTTCTTGGCTCCAAAACAAAAAAAAGGTGGGAAAACCCGTATGTTTATGTACTTTGTGTTTCAATCCATATTTAAGGTACGTCTGAGGGCTGTCTGGAAAGCATCCAGCATGCATGGCTATTAGTTTCCTATGACGTAGCTACATACTTTCTGGACAGCCCTTGCTTGTATTTTCGTCTTTTCCTTTACAAGCTTCTCCACGTTTACAGAATCATGTAAGGAAGGTTCTACAGAGCTGGCACGGGCTGCTGGGGAGCGTGACTCTCAGGCTGAGAAGCGGCTCCTGAACGGCTCACTCACCTGTGTGAGAAGAATGTTATCAAATAGCAGTTGAGTTTCTGACTGATCCTTGGTGATATCAGCATTGGCATTCATCCCAAAGATTTCTGGGGCTGGGGTCAGCGGCAGAGTCTTTGTGTAGTCAATGTAGCTTTTGTGCTGCAAAGATGAGTGACAGGAAGTCAGGAGGTTAGAAATCAATTACATCGAAGAACTTCTCACAGAACAGGGATAATTTCTATACTCGAGATACAGAGTAGATGAGCCTGTGAGACTGGGTATTGAATACTTTCATTTTCTTTCAGCCTGGGCCAAAGTTTATGAAAAATATGGGTATATTTAGAGAGAAAAAGAAAATGCACCATTTAAATTGAATGGCTTTTTTAAATGCAGGGAGGAGAATTGTGGTACCTTCATTTTGAAATTTCTTTTGGAGAAGTCTTTCTGGGTCCCATTTTGTTGATAATGATACGTAACTCATCACAATACAAATACTTTTTTCTGATTTACTCTGATTATTCTGTTTACTATTACTGTTAAAAATCTACCCAATTCAGACAAGTAAAAATTAGCTGAAATTTTATTATCCTGAGATAACTACTACTAATATTATACATCATTTTATGCATATGCACAAACATTTTATATTTTGTTTGCATGGAATACTATAACTATAATCTATAATTTTCTTTCTCATAATTATATGCAACCATTCATGTACATACGTGGCAAAGGAGGTTTGGCCATCTATACTTTTATTATATGGGTTGTATTAAATATACTTTCTTTTATCTTGCTTTTTTCCCAGTTGAAAATTCATCTTTGGAGAGCTTGGTACCCTAACTTCCAAGCTGACTTGCTCCACTCAGTAAGTGACCAAGTTTCTGGAACTAATTTTTCCCTTTATCCTTATCAGTATCTGTGCCCAGCTAGCATTAATACCAGTGGATGAGGATAGGGTTGGGGGCACTAGTATGTGTCTCTGTTGAATGTGATGGTGTGTTTAATTTTCATATAAATCCTTTGACTTTTGGGAATAAATTGAAAACCAACTTGATGGTCCTAGCAGGCTCCAGAAATCTACAGGGAGATAATCACTAAGAAGGCAGTGCACAGGATAGGAGAAAAACAGAAGAGACTCTTGGCCTGTGCACTGCAGGTGGCTCTGTGATTATCTGCCACCTTCTATCTCAGTGGTTCTCAACGTGCCTAATGCCGTGACCCTTTAATACAGTTCCGGTGGGTCACGACCCACATGTTGAGGTTGAGAACCACTGTTCTATCTGAATGGCCTTGGGAAAGTTATTGAACTTCAATGGACAGGTTTTCTCTTTTGTAAAAGGGTCAAAATAATGTTACCAATGTTAATTTGACACTCTAGTGAGATAACTGCTCATAGCTGACTGGTAAATCATTGTAATATA
>NW_003852495.1:2782134-2789717 GCF_000181295.1 Otolemur garnettii
TCTTTTGTAAAAGGGTCAAAATAATGTTACCAATGTTAATTTGACACTCTAGTGAGATAACTGCTCATAGCTGACTGGTAAATCATTGTAATATAAATATTAACAATTACTGTTAATGATATTTTATAACTCCTCTCATGCACATTTTCACTTTACTTGGGGATAGTTTCATTTTTACCCAAAGGACTGAATTATGATGACAGAATTTCAGGCAACTGAGGAAGCCATTCTTGTGTGAGGAACGTTCCTGATATTTCTTACATTACAGAAAATAGGAAACCACCACCTCCATCTATGCCTGGGGGCTGCTCTGTCCCTGTATGGCTGATGAAAGCACAGACCGGGTAAGCAAAATACAAGGCCTGGAGAAAAGTCACCACTTTTAAAAAACTATCATCACAAGGCTGTAAGTGTGCCCCCCACCCAGACAGTGTGCACCACGCCCAATAGGTGTGAATTTACCCTCCCCCCAGTTTGATTTTCATTGCCCTTTACTTCCATCTGGGCACTGAAGTGTTGATCAATCAGCTCCAACCTGGTATTGAGTACATCTATGTGTCCATTCCCATGAAGTTTCATCTAGAAGACTGACCTTCAGTTCTATCCAGGTTGTCACAAAAGATACTAAATTGCCATTTTTCTTTACAGCTGAGTAATACTGTATAGCAAGTATTTTATTAATCCGTTTCATGTATTGGTGGGCACTTAGGTTGTTTGCACATCTTTGTGATTATGAATTGTGCTGTTATATTCATGTGTGGGATCCTTTCTACAAAATGACTTTTTTTTCCTTTGGGTATAATGCCCAGGAGTGTGATTGCTGGGCCAAATGGCTACTTTTAAGTTCTTTGAAGTATCTCCATATGATTTTTTGTAGACGTTGTTGTAGTTGGCAGTCCCACCAACTAAAGTGTCTAAAGGTTTCTTTCTCTCTACATCCACACCAAGATCTGTTGCTTGGGGACTTATTAATACAAGTCACTCTTGTTGGAGATAGGTGACATCTCACTGTGGTTTTGATTTGCATTTCCCTGGTGATTACAGATGCTGAGCATTTTTTCATGAGTTTGTTGGCATTAGTCTATCTTCATTTGAAAAGTTTCTGTTCATGTCTTTTGCCCACTTTTTATGTGGTTGTTTGGTTGTTTCTTGCAGAGTTGCTTGAGTTCTTTTTAGATTTTGGTTACCAGTCCTTTATCAGATGTATAATACGCAAATATTTTTTCCCATTCAATGGGTTGTCTATTTGCTCTTTTGACATATTAAAAGCTTCGTTGTGCAGAAGCTTTTCAATTTGATCAGATCCCATTCGTTTTTGTTATAACTAGGATTGCTTTGGGGGTTTTCTTCCTGAATTCTTTGCCTAGGCTGATATCAATAAGAGTTTTTTCAACTTTTTCTTCCATGGTTCATTTTTTTGTTTGTTTAGACAGAATTTTATTTTGTTGCCCTTGTTAAAGTGCCATTACATCATAGTTCACAGCAACCTCAAACTCTTGGACTTAAGCAATCTTCTTGCCTCAGCCTCCTGAATAACTGAAACTCACAAGTGCTGGCCACAATGCCTGGCAATTTTTACAGATGGAGTCTCTCTCTTAGGCTGGTGTCGAACTCCTGAGCTCAAGCTATCCACCCTCCTTGGCCTTCCAGAGTGCTAGGATTACAAGCGTGAGCCACCAAGCTGGGCCTCTTCTAGGATCCTTATAGTTTCCTACTTAAGCACACTTACAGCCTTGACTCAATTTGTGCAAAAATTGATGTACACAAAATGTGAGTACTCCCTAAGACACTGAAAATAAAGTTCAAAAAAAAAAAAAGGTTGAACTCATAGAAGTACAGATTACAAAGCTGGTCTTCAGGAGCTGGGTCGGGGGAATGGGGAGATAGTGTTCAAATGGTACAGACTTTCAGCTATAGATAAATAAGTTTTGGAAACATAGTGTCTATATTTGGAGGTCATGACTATAGTTTATAATAATGCCTTGTACCCTAAAATTTGCTATGACAGTAGACCTCATGACTGTTCATAATATTGAAAAAGATAACTGTGATGGGATATTGAGGTGATTTTGTTCATTATTTCACAACATATACACATGACAAATCATTACATTGCAAATAATAATCATACAACTTGTCTCTTTCGTGAGGAAAAAACCATGTTATACACATATGCATGTACATATGTGTGTGTATATAAATGTATATGTATATACACATACATGTGAATCACAGAGTCCCAATAAACATCCTAAACAAGAAAAAATTATCATCTCAAGCCGAGGAATTTCAGGTTTTGCTGATGTTAGTTTTCTTGAACGGCATACTTACATCACCGGAAGGAGGGACAAAATATATGCCACTTGTGTCGAATTTATAGTCTGGGTTTTCAACCAGTTCTGTATTGAAGAATTTGTTCAGAATGCTGCGCAGGGTGCGCCGGTCCCAGTCGTCGGTCACCCGGCCTCCGTAGTTGCACTCACCCGTCATGTACCGCAGGGCGTCATAGGGCAGCTCCTGAAATGGAGAGGGCAAGTCACTCAACCAGTCAGGGGTTCCCAGCAGCACATGCTATACAATCGTGCTCCTTGTCTGCTCCTGTTACACATCAAACATTTTACAAAAAGTTTGCATTAACACAATTTTCTTTACATACTTCCGTACTAAATGTTGCAATATTCCCAGGGTCTTTCTCTCCTTCTGTGTTTTTTTCATTTCCATTTAGTCCATGCTAAGAATAGAGTTCCTCTGTTAACTTGTGAACTTATTTGCTGTTCAACTAACATTATTGGAAAACCTACTATGTGCCACACACAAACGAGTTAGACCCCAGGCCATCTGGGAAACCTTTGCACTGCTGGGTGACATTCAAAACAAACACAATACAATTAATAGATCATCAGCATTAATTTATGTCCCTACCTTTTATGTCCAGATATTTGACACTTGGAATCACACTGTGTATATAATTTTGCATTTTTTCACTGAACTTCAGAGAATTCCTCTTTAGCCCGTGATGAATTGTATGTGACTTACGAGTAGCAGTTCTGTCCAGTGTGCTATATAATTAGTATCAGGAGCAGTGAGAAGCACTTCTAGTATATTGTCATATACTAGAAGGAATCACATCAGTCATTATATATGTCAATAAAAGATTCCCGATAAAAGTGAAATAGCTAACACGTGTACTACATAGTTATTTATACTTCTTCATTTAATACATTTCAATATCACATTGTTTTGCTATAAATAGACTAGAAGGAACACAGAAGGACACGTCTACATTAGCCACTTTCCCAAATAAAAATGGTAGTATTTCTGTATAGTCCCAGAGGTTTGATGGATTCCAGCACCTAAAAAGGTACAGCACTCTTTAGAAGTAACTCTTGTTATTCAAGGGCATTTAACATACCCTTTGTGGCATTTGGTGGGGTGGCCTATCCTCCTTTCCTGAGCTTGCTCTCCTGCATTTGTCCCTGGCCGTTCAGTCCGCCCTTTCCACGTCTTCTGTCCTCTCTCCCACCACGTTACCTTACCAGAGTTCAATCTTTTCTTCTTTTCTTATGCTATGAGGGCTCCCTTTTAAATCTTATGTTCTCAGGCTTTTCCTAACCCTTGAACCAGGCATCCTCAAACTATGGCCCACGGGCCACACACGGCCCACTGAGGACATTTATCCAGCTGGCCAGGTGTTTTTGCTGCCACTTGTCCTGCTTAGCAGCCGACTTGTTCTGGGACCCGCAGTCTGGCCCTCCAGTGGTCTGAGGGACAGTGAATTGGCTCCCTGTTTAAAAAGTTTGAGGACCCCCAACAATTCACAAATCCCTGTTTTGTGCTCTCTCTCTTCCTGAGCCTCCATATCTATAAGCCCAGGGCCCATCTGACATCATTACCTGGATATCCACCCACTCACCTGCCACACACCTCTTCATTCCTGGCACTATTCTCTGTCTGGGTTGATGAATGGTATCACCCCAATCCACACCAAAAGCTGGCATCAACCAAGGTTTTCTCCCCACCCCCCTTTATCACTGATTATCTAAGTCATTCCAGTTCTGTCTCTGCTTACCTGTTTTATCTCTACCATGATCTCCATCCTAGCTCAAATGCTTCCGTTTAAACTCTTACCTCTGATGCTTGGGTTACCATGATATCGCCTGGATTACTTTCCTATGGCTGCCATTAGGTGGCTTAGAAAAATTTACAGTTCTGGAGGCCAGAAGTCTGAAACCAAGGTTGTGGCAGAGCCATGCTCTCTTCAGAGCCTCTGTGAGGTTCTTCCTCGCCTCTTCCGGCTCCTGGCAGCTCCAGGTGTTCTTTGGCTGATGCCAACCTAACTCCAATCTCTGCCTCTGTCTTCACCTGGCTGTCTTTCCTCTGTGTGTTTCTCTCATCTTATCATGACCTAGGCAGAATGGATTAAGGGCCTACACTCTTCCAGCATGAACTCATTTTAACTTGATTTTATCTGCAATGACCTGATTCCAAAATAATGTAATAATGTACCATGGATTAGGATTTGACTTCGACATATCTTTTGAGGGACAAAATTCAACCCATAACCTCTTATGAAACTGGCCTGTCCTCTAAATCCTAAATCTACTCTCCTCTATTGCTACAGTGATCTTTATAAAATGCAAATATTCTTCTAAAAGCATACCAGTAACACTGATCACCAAATTAGTTAGCATGGCATACAAGAATGTTCAAATCACTGGCAATGAATACTTTAAGGTTCACAGCAAAATAGAGCGAAAGGTACAGAGAATTCTCACCGGTCTCTACACATATGTAGCTTCCCCCACCAAAGTGGTACACTTTTTGTAACTCATGACACATCATTATCACTCAAAGTCCATAATTTACATTAGGATTCACTCTTGGTGTTGGAGAGTCTATGGATTTGGACAGATTTATAATGAAATGCATCCACCATTATAGAATTATATAGGACATTTTCACTACCTTAAAAAAAATCATCTATACTCCACCTATTCACCCCTCTTTTTCACCTCAGCCCAGGCAACAACAATCTTCTTACTGTCTCTATGGTTTTGCCTTTTCCAGAATGTAATCTCACTGGAATCACACAAGTTAGGCTTTCAGGTAGCTTGTTTTATTATTGTTTCTAAGAGTTCTTTTTTTGAGACAGAGTCTCACTATGTCACCCTCCGTAGAGTGCTGTGCCGTCACAGCTCACAGCAACCTCATAATCTTGGGCTTAAGTCTCCCAAGTAGCTGAGACTACAGGTGCCTGCCACAAGGCCTAGCTATTTTTGTTGTTGTTGTTGCAGTTGTTTTAGCAGGCCCAGGCTGGGTTCGAACCCGCCACAGTTGGTGTATGTGGCTGATGCCGTAACCACTGTGCTATGGGCCCAAAGAGTTCTTCTATGGTTTGATTAACAATCTGCAAATATTTCTCCCAGTCTGTGCCTTTTTTTAAAAATATACTAACAATGTCTCTCACAGATTAAAAGTGTTTAATCTTAATAAACTCCAGCTTATCAATTCCTTCTTTCACAGATCATTCCCTTGATATTATACTTAAAAAGCCATCACCATGCCCACTGTCTATTATGTTATCTTCTGGAACTTTTATAGTTTTGCATTTTACATTTAGATATGTGGTTTTTTTAAATTACTTTTTTTTTTTTTTGTAAAGAATATAATGTCTGCGTCTAGATTCTCCACTCCCCCCATAGATGTTTTGTCTAGTTGTAGTTGTTGAAAAAACTATTTGGTTCTTTATCAAAAATCAGTGACTACATTTACGTGGGTCTATTTCTGGACTTCATTCTGTTCCATTGACCTGTTTTTCTATTCTTTCACCAATACCACACTGTCTTGATTACTGTCACTTTATAAGAAGTCTTCAAATTGGGCAGTGTGAGTCCTCCAACTTTGTTCTTCTCCTTCAATATTGTGTTGGCTATTCTGTGTCTTTTGCCTATCCATATAAACTTTAGAATAAATTTGTTTATGTCTACAAAATAAGTTTGTTGGTTAGTCATTGAATCTATAGATCAAGTGGAAAAGAACTGATTTTAACATTAGTCTTTTTATCTATGAGCATGGACAATCTCTTCAATCTTTCCATTTAGTTCTTTTATTTCTTTCACCAGAGTTTTATAGTTTTCCTCATATAACTCTTACATATATTTTATTAGATTTATACATGAGTAATCATTTTGGTATTATGTTTTTTAATCTCAAATTCTATTTGTTCATTGCTGGTATAAAGAAAAGCAATTAACTTTTATATATTAATCTTAGCCTCTGAAACCTTGCTGTAATCACTTATTTGTTTCAGGAGTTTTTGTGTTGATTGCTTTGGGTTTTATACATAGACAATGAGTTACCTATGTGCAAAGACAGTTTATTTCTTTCTTCCCAATCAATATACCTAATTCTTTTTCTTGTTTTATTGAATTAGCTAGGAATTCCAGTACAATTTTGAAAAGGAGTGGTGAAAGGAGATCTTAGTAGGAAAGCATCCAGTTTCTCACCATATAAGTGAGAAGTGATTAACTACAGCCTTTTTGTATATATTATTTTTCAAGTTGAGGAAGTTCCCTTATATTCTAGTTTACTGAGAGATTGATAGTTTATATTTTTTTAAATCATGAATAGGTGCTGGATTTTTGTCAAATGCTTTTTCTGTATTTACTGATGATCATGTGTTTTTCTTCTTTTGCTTATTGATATAATGATCTGCATTAAATGAATGTTGAGCCAGCCTTGCATGCCTGCACATTTTTACTCCTTACTATAAAGTATAATATTTCAAATTAGAATATATAGGTATTCAGAACAAATTGCTAAGTGAAAGAGTCTCTCATACTTTAAAAAATTTTTTGTATTTAACGTATAATAATTTCAACTCAAATGTTTTCTCAGGTACTAGATCATCGCATTTTTGCCTCTATTGTTATTAACCTTTTAAGGAAAAATGTTAAAATAAGAAACTCATTAGATTCATGATTCTTTTGAATGTTTTGCAAATTTATATGCTACAAAACTCAAGGTCTTCTTAATTCATTATATTTTAGTACATAATAGGAATTTGTCCAAATAAACACAGAAACTCAAATAAAAGATTCTGTACATAAGGTTAGATATACCATTTGAACTCCGAATATGTATTTTGTTCAGTTCTTTCTTTGCTTTTAGAGAGAGAGATTTCAATGCCTTTCTGTTTGCAAACCTTTTTAAAAATAATCATAATTCACTGAAAGTTTCAAAACCAAAGTTTTTTGATACTCAGTGGATTAAATATCTTAGTTATGGATTTCCAGCTAAATTTGAACAAAATGCTACCAAAATTTTTTTTTTTTGAGACAGAGCCTCAAGCTGTTCCCCTAGGTAGAGTGTGGTGGCATCACAGCTCACAGCAACCTCCAACTCCTGGGCTCAAGTGAGTCTCCTGCCTCAGCCTCCTAAGTAGCTAGGACCACAGGTGCCCACCACAACGCCCGGCTATTTTTTGGTTGCAGCCATCATTGTTGTTTTGGCGGGCCTGGGCTGGATTCAAATCCGCCACCTTAGGTGAATGTGGCTGGTGCCTTAGCCGCTTGAGCCACAGG
>NW_003852495.1:2789737-2846977 GCF_000181295.1 Otolemur garnettii
CCTAGGCTGGATTCGAACCCGCCACCTTAGGTGAATGTGGCTGGCGCCTTAGCCGCTTGAGCCACAGGCACCGAGCCAATACTACCAAAATTTAAAGGATTAACATTATATCCTTATAGGACATATGGATTGATTTACCACGTAGTGTTTCAAAAGTGTAAGCATGTTAAAAATCTCACTGACATTTAGCAAAGAGAGAAAGGGTACTGCCATGCTGCACGTGAATGTTCGTGTGTGTGTGTGTGTGTGTGTGTGTGTGTGTGTGTATGTGAGTCAGAACTGCAGAGGATGGAAACAGGTTGCTGTGACTACATAGGCTGTTTGGCTTAATTTCAGAATCTACATTCCAGGTTAACACTGATGGCTTAAACAGTTTGTTTTCCCCTGAAAAATGGTCCAAACTCTGGAATAATAGAATAGTGACATTTTTCTAAAAATAAAGTCATGCTCGAGAAAAGAAGAAAATTTGATTTTTTTCCCATTCTGAAGCTTGGTTGATTTATTATTAAGTCCTTTCCAGAATAAGGATAATATGATCACCTATGAGATCTCCACAGGTATCCCCATGTGTCAAAACAAATGATAGAGTGTAGGTTCCTATAGACAAACTGACATCCTAACTACCTATGATAGCAGTTATAATATCCTGTTATAATAAAGTATTACTTATTAAACTGTTGGTAACTACCTTGTTGTTCATTTTACCAGAGCAGAAATTAATCAGAAGTCCCTGCTTACTGTATAAACACAACATGATAAACAACAAAAATAGGTAATGTCCTTGCTGAGATTTTTATGATACCTCATACTGGTTCAGGAACATGTGAAGTTGCTGTACACTGATTCTTAGATCAGTCTCATTGAACTCATAAGGAATATTCCAGCCCAGAGGTCCAAATTTCCGTCTCTCTTGTACCAAAGCATGAAAGAAACAGAGGCCATAAAGCAATCTCTTGAATTCCTCCTGTAATGAGAAGAAATGGTGCCTCATCATTATTTTTCCCCTAACCCTGCATCATACTTACTATATTTTAAAATGAAAGTAATTAAATTCCTTTTGTTTACAAATAGCACAGGGCTATATTCATCCCAAAGTATAACTAAAACAGAATTAAGTGTGTCTTACAGGCTCTTAAGGCAGAAATATGCCCACTGGTACACATGCTCAGTTGGCACACACATCTGTGTGTACTAGATTTTCAGGAAGTAATAAAATCTACAGTAAGCTCATCTACTTAATGTTCCCTTACAAATTTTGGAGGATCCAACTGAAGCATCACAAGGCAACAAATGTGAGTTCTGATGGTAGTTCTAGACTGCCACAGAGAAATTTTGAAAATGATCATTTGAATTAATTAGAGCGCTCTACAACCCACAAGGAGAATACTGAACAGTCAAAATGGAGCTTGAGTGAGGATTTGTGAAGTAATTGCCTTGGAGAGGCAGCTGCTATGCTGGGAGTCCCCTTCCTCCACTGTCAAGGGAGAAGGGCATGGTGATCATCTAGGTTTAAGGAACAGTACAAAGGAATTATTGGGGCCATTCACAGGGTTGACACATATTCCCTGCAGCTGGGGCAGGGTAGAAAAATACAAAATTTATGCCTGAAAAAAGCAAAGCAATCTATGGGTGCAAGAAGACTGACAGGTAAATCACCTTCCCTCTAAGTTGGGCCCATTGGTGGGAATCTCAAGCAGAATAGGAATGGGCTAGACATGGCCACCAGAGGGCATTTGCAAGCTGTCCTATTTAAAAGGACTTCTGCCTGGGGTGAGGAAACCCCAACAGTAAGAGTCTGTATGAAGGAGTGCGGGAAGACCAGAAGCTGAGGGGAGTGGGAGCAGCCATCTAAAGTAAAGGCCATGCCAAGGGTGACAGGGCACAGCTAGCCTGGCTGATTGTGCAGGACTCTGCTGCCACCACGGTCTTGTCAGCAAGCACACCACTGATGGTGACTCAACAACATCCAGATCTTGGGGAAAGGAAGGCAGAAGTGGCCATGAACCTCCCACTGTTATTAGAGGTATGAGCCTCAGAGCTGGCTGCTGGGAGCAAGCCCAGGGTGCAGGTGAGACTGGTCCGGACAACCTGAGCACCAGACCTCCCCCAGCTGTCCCTCCTGGCCCACACTCACCCCACATCCTCTTGTTTCCTGTTCCCACCCATGTCCATCAGTGGGAATGTGGCCATAGCCAGTCTACTGACAACACTGGTAGGCTTATTTCCCGGGAAGGGGCCAGGATGAGCCCTGCCTATCACGGGGCTCCTGATGGTAGATCCCTGCCCTTTCTGGGCTGCCTCATCTCTCAGGTAGCTGGTCCCATTCTGAGGTCAGCTCTGTGCCTTGTGCCTCTTCTGAGAGACGAAGGTGCTATTATATGGCCACTTCTGCCATTCCTTCTTTTTTTTTCTCTGAAAGTTTGGCTCAAAACATGGGTGCATATTACACACAAGAACACATTATACATGGCAAAATATAATATCTAACTTACTTGAAACTGGGAGGAGTGTGTGTGTAGAGAAAGAGAGAGGAGTGGGGAGGGGGAGAGGGAAGGAAGATGCAAATAAAGCTGATGGGATAAAATATTAATAGGAGGTGAATACGGACAATGGGCATGGGGTGTTGCCTGTGCTATTTTTATGCTTACAAGTTTTCTATAAATTTAAAATTATTTCCAAATAAAAAGTTAAAACAAAAAAATTATGATGTGTAGCTTTGGCATTTAATGAGATTTTGGTTTGAGTTTGGACTGTGTTTCATAAATACCCAGACCTCTAATATATATGATTACTACGGGAGAGACTTTTTCACCTAGAATAAAGAAAGGGTTGAGTTCAATTTTGCAAAGGTGCTCTGGCCAGCCTATTATATGCAGAAATGCCCTCCCCACTTACTGGGAGTAATCTGCCCTCTCTGGGCCTAATCAACACAACAGCTGCTTAGGATATGGTTTGACTTAGTTTTAAATATATGAACTTTCATTAAACAAAGTGTTAGTACCCAACACTTTTGTTTAATTAAAATACTTCCTTATTTTTAATGTTTTCTTTTGATGTGCACTTAAAATATATTCAGACTTCAAGAGTGTGAGCTTTTTTAATGGCAAAAACTTACTAAGGTTCATAACCCCTCTTAAAAAGAAACTCTTCCATTTTTAATTATGGTAAAACACTGTGAAACAATTTTAGGTCATAGACATTCACGCACCGAATTCTAATCATGAAAGCAGTGGGTGGTTTCCCTGCTCGCCTGGCGATGCTAAAAAAGACCCTTATGAGGCCCATCAATCAGGGAGTAAAATCATTTTGGCTGTCATTATAGTTATATGGAGGAAAAATTTTTATGTTTTAATTTAGGGATATGGCTCCAAACAGCACAGGGCTCAGTTAATATCCTGAAACAAGATTCTCCAACCTTGCAGATTTGTACTGGGAATGGCTTACAGCTGACTTTCTAAATAGAAAGCTCCATTATTAATGACTCCCCACAAGATCTCAGCTGAGCAGGAATGAGGCTGGTGGTAAAATTAAAATAAAATATTAATAAAATTTGACTTCAGCACAGTCAATAATCAGTTATCAAAACCAACCCTGCGGCAGTGAAGGAGGCCTATTTAATTTGCAGTGTTGCTCAGGGCACATGTCTGGGACACCAGGGGCCACTTGAACTGCTTTACAGGGCTGAGGTAACAAGACGTCGACATTACTAACAGGCTTTTTGCAGCTGCTAAAGAACTCGGGGTCAGAGATCGGGTCCATGAGGTATGATCGAATGATATTGGCCCGTAAACCTTTTGGAGCTTCATTGGTCATTTTCACTCCATTCTGCAGAACTGACACAGGGAAATTTGGGGATGGGTAACTCGTCAGCCAAATGCGGAAATCTGGATGTGTTGTTTCTGGGCTTAACTCCTGTAAGAAAATAAATCAGATTAAAAAGGGTAAATAAAGTCCCCTCCCCCAATCACCAGAGCACACACACACACAGGGATGGCTGGAGTGGGGAGGAAGCATTTCTACAAAGAAGAGATGTGATTGTTAACAGTCTTCAGCAAAAATCTTAAAACCATTCTAGCCCTAAAACGACAAACTTCACTGAGAAGGCTCAGAGTGCTGCCATTCTCCTTAAAAAAAGATTAATTCACGTGACTATTATATAATTCAGAGCTGGCTAAAATAACTGACATTCTAGAAACTCTTGGATCTGCAGGGATGTTGCTGAAATGTTTACAGAAATAATTCTCTGCCGCAGAGCTAGATTAAGACTAATCTATTTTTCTTGTAACCAGGTTGTGAAAATAAGCAAAGCACTAAGATAACTCAATATTAAACCAAGCAGGGATTTAAAAAAAAGTATTTTAAAGGGTAAAAAAAATTTAGATATCCTGAAACATCAAAAGTTATTACTATTAGCTATACCACTAACCTGTAGCCCCCCAAATTAGAGAACAGGAGTAGAGTTACTCAGATGCTATGTATGTTAAGTAGAGGATACTATGTGCTAAACATAAACTTGCATTTTTACCTCACAAACTTTCTCAAGGGTTGGCATCCAAGAGGTGGCCAGGTGACAATTCTGAAGAACGACCCATGTTCCTTCCTTGACAGCTTTTTCTAACATCTTCATGGCAATGGGCCCTTGGCCTTGACCAAGAGATAAAGAGCTAAGTTTTGATCCCCCGTACCCCTGTGTACAAGAACAGTAAAGATGTTATTTTAAATCACATTTTTTAGAAGAATCAATATTGTTATTACAAGAAATATCAACAGTGACTATATTAAACTATGTAGGATCCCTCAAAGGTCCAAACATACACAACGCTAAACAAACTCCTATTGACTAAGAATCCTATGATCACTTAGATAAAAAACAAGTCAATTCATGTAGAAAACACAATCTTTGCTGACATAAGGGAGAGATGAAAAATTAAGACTTTGAACATAAGGAAGAGATGAAGGGAGCTACTATCTTGCAGCAAATCCTAAAAAACCAAAGCTAAAAAGAAAACTATGAAGAGATAGACAAACCTGCCCTATTTCCTCCAGATCTTTGAATAACTATATTTTAATTAATCAAGAGAATTTAAAAAGTAGCCACTAATTCCTATTAAGTTTCTTTAAAGACTTCTGTGGGGATGTTTTCCTGGAATTCAGTTCTACCATATCCTGATTCATTTGTGCTTTCTGGTTCTCCTTCTTTCTAGGGCCCCCCCCCCCCGCCCCGGGGCCAGAGAGTAACCAGACGTTGTACAATGTGGAGAGAGGCGTGAAGAGGGATTCAGTGGGTCTCCGTGTCACACTGTTAGTCCTCCAGGGTGTAAGAACTACCCCTATGAGCTGATGCTCAGCTTAGCTTGGTGCTTTGCTTATGCTTATAGGGGTAGTTCTTATACACTGGAGGACTAACAGTTTTTTAGTTTTATAACTATATTTTAAACTAGTTAAAACTTAAGTTACTCAAAAATCTCTGGGACTAGGACAAGTTAATCTGTCTATTCATAGTTTTCTTTCTTGTTTTGGATTTTTAGAAGTCAGTACAAGACAGCAGATCCCTTTCCTTTCCTCCTTATATTAAAAGACTTCTTATTTTTTGAATTACTTTTATCAATTTTTTGCCCAGTAAAGAGTACTTTAACCTATTAGCTAAGTGGCTTTTGAGAAGCTATCCTACTTAACCTCTCCAAGCTTTAGTGCCCCTACTGATTGATACAATAGAGATGCCACCATTTATTTCATAGGATTGCTGTAAAAACTAAAAGAGAATATGTACATAACAAGATTTAGCAAAGTTAACAGTAGATATTAAGCACTCCTTAAAAGTGGTGGTGGTGGTGGTGGTTGTTTTGGAAATATCCAGTACTACCCCAAAACGTTATTTAAAAAAATTTTTTTTGTCCCTAAAGTCTGAAAGAAAGAGGGCAAAATGTTATTTTAATTATACCAAGAGGGGCAAAAATCAACTCAGAAATGCCCAATCATGTTTATTATTATTTTCTTTTTCTAAACTGTTTGATGTTAAGAATATATACATTGAATTCATCTAAATTTTTAAAGCCTAGAAATATAAATAGTAGAGCATATTCTAAAATCTGGCAAAGAGACTGTCATATATAATTATTCTGGAAAGTCAAAAAAAGCCCCCCTTTACAGATGGAGAGGAGGCAGGATCAGAAAAGGTTTAAATAAATTAAAACCCAAGCTCATACACGGGTACAAATGATGATGTCTTCTCCCCAATAAAGGAGAAGCAAATGCCCCTCAAATCCAAATTCTGATTTTATAATTTGGAGAAAAACCTATTTTTAATGAAAGTGCTGCCATTTAAGTGTCATGTTCTTGGGACTTTGTAACCTCTGGGCCACCAAGCTTTTCAAGGGCTTAGTGACAAATTTCTGCCTTTCCCTCACCCCTTAAGATTTCAATTGTAAGCAAATGTTGCTTTTAAATAAATAATATCAGATAACCTCATCTGTTGTAAGGTACCTGGTCATCGGCAAATTTTAGAAGGGCAGCCATGGGATCCGCTCCAGGAGAGAGCACAAAAATCAGGGGTGCACAGCTGTTACTATCTCCAAATGCTTTGGCTAAATCGAATGGGGGTGGTTCAATGAATGCACGTCCCAACTTGCTGATTATAAACTCCTGCAGCATTGGAATAATCTAGAAAGGGATAAGAATATATTTGAAAGAGTATTCAAAAGCAGCCTAAAGCCTTAAAATGCTCAGATTCAAAGATGTTTTAAAACAAAACAAAGGCTTCTAGCTATATTTCTGTAGGTGTTCATTAGTGGTGGAGAGTCAAAGGCATCTCTGTTCATGTAAATGCCTGTTAGATAGGAGAAACTATAAATTACTTCAATAATACAAGGTAGGTAATAATTGATGCCAGAATTCAAAGCCCTTTTTCTTCATTGTAATGAATATTCACAACACAGTGGATGAAGAAGACAAGAAACGTGAACTTTTAAGTTGTAAAACACTGACAATGTCCCAGAAGTCCACAGCTCAGATGTAGAAGTTTCAGTGTCTAAGTTATACAAAGTTTTCCACATCATCAAGAAAGAATTGATATAGTTGGGGGGAAAAGAAGAAAAGAAAAAAGCTCTGTGAAAGAGGAACAAGCTATCCCCCTGAGAAAGAGGCAAAATTATGCTGTATAGATTTTCTGACAGCAGGCCTGAAATTTTCTGGGAGACTGTCTGAGAAAGAGCAGGACTCTTGCTGTAGAGAGTCCCAGATAACTGGCCCTTTTAAGGCATTGATTTGGGAGTGGGTATTGTGTTGATCCCTATGGCTGATATATAACCTCAGAGACACATCATTCCTTTTTTCTTTTTTTTTTTTCCAAGACAGAGTCTTACTTTCTTGCCCCTGGTAGAGTGCTGTGGCTTCATAGTTCACAGCAACATCAAACTCTTGGGTTTAAGTGATTCTCTTACCTCAGCCTCCCAAGTAGCTGGGACTACAGGTGCCTGCCATAATGCCTGGCTTTTTTTTTTTAATTTTGGTTGCAGTTGTCATTGCTGTTTAGCAAGTTGGGCTAGGTGAGAACCCACCAGCCTTGGTGTATGTGGCCGGAGCTCTAGCCACTGAGCTACAGGTGCTGAGCCCCATGATTGAAATTTATATTCACTTTGTCAATAAACAGCAGCTATAAATGTGTACGTAGATAACATTATGAACAAAATTTGTTTAATTATTGCTATGGTCTAAGTTCATCCACACCCAAACTCATCTTAAAATTTAATCCCCACAATGGAGGCATTGGGAGGTGGGAGGGGACTTAATGGGAGTCATTTGGGCCGTGGGTGGGCCCTTCATGAATGGCCTCATGTCCCTTTCATAGTAGTGAGATCTTGCTCTTGTGGGACTGGATTAGTTCTCTTGGGAATGTTCCTGCAGGCATGGGTTGTGACAAACTCCTTGCCCCTTCCCAAATGTCCTCTTCTCCTTTGACCTTTCACCTTGTGGTGACACATGGTGAAGCATGAGCACAGCAGCCCTCACCAGAAGTCAAGCAGATGCTGGCGCCGTGTTTTTTGTACTTCCCAGCCTGCAGAACCAAGAGCTAAATAATTTTGTTTCCTTTATAAATTACCCAGCCTCAGGTATCCTCTCACAGCAACACGAACAGACTAAAACAATTATCTAAGTTTAATTTGTCTCCTAAGTATTAACTACTAAATGTACTTTTCCTCCTGCTCTGAAATACATGTGTGCACAAAAATTTAAATAATAAATAACTTGCTCTCCATTTTTTAATCACATACTCTTGTAAACTAATGAATACCCTTTCACAGAACATTGTGAACACAATCTTAAAGTTTAAGATAAAAATCCTAGTAATAAGGAGGCGATCAAAGCTTAACAACTTTAGAAGGACACAAGGGATATCTCAGGAAAAGAAGCAATGGAAAATATTTTTTGAATCACTCACAAGGATAGAATTGTGCATATATACAACATTCCAAATTATGCTGACAATTCCACCGGCTTGCAACTTTACTCAACTGGAAGTAACAATTGGCAGATGGAAGTATCTCAAAAAGATGGTTTCCTCTGGAAAATGTTACAACTATTTCTAAACTTCAAGTGTGTAGTCTATGGAACATCTATTTACACAAGTAAATAGATTTATAAGTAAAAATCATCAACATGCCACAATGCCTTTTGAAAAGTGTCAATCTTGGTGTGTGTGTGACTGAAGGTGTCAAGGTGGAGATCTAAGAGCCATGGAGGAATGTCTGGGGGTGGAATTAGATTTTTGAATCCCTCCTAATATTTTTCTAGATTCATTCAAGTATGAAAAGGTATGAGTAAGAAATAAGATCTGTGATGGCAAGGACCTAACAAGATGACTTACATGTTACCCACGCACAACAAGTATCCCTTGAATAAGCAAATGGAGTAAAACTCAGCATACCTACTTTTGTGAGGGTGGGTTCTGATTAAAGAAATTCCAAACAAAATCACAGAATAATAAATTCACCTTTACATAAAGTTTCATTGCTAGAGAAGTTATTTCATATTTGATATTTTGAACAGCAGCAAATGTCAAACTTTCAAAACGAAAAATATCCCAACTGCCTGTTGCAGGCCTTGTACTTGCCCTTCTCTTTATTGTTATTATTATTTTGTCCCCTAGTTGGTCTTTTCTTGCTCGATTAAAAATAAAACTAACAAAACATTTTTTTTATAACCTCCTTTATCCCAAGGCAAACATCACTAAATTATAGTTTTACAAACAAAATGAAAAGCAGGCGGATTTGAAGTGTAGGGTTTTTGAAGTGGCCCTGCCTTTGTGAGTGGTTCAAACTGGCGGCGGGCACTGTGCACAGGCACACATGGCTGGCAGGGTGGAGTGAGTGTTCTGTCTTACTTAGCACTGGAGGATCAAATGCTCACCTGAGAGTAAGCAGAGACAAACTGCAATGTGCCACTCTGAATGTTAAAGCTGAACAAAACTTGCGTGCTCCCAAGACTAAACTGTAACTTCCGAGGTAAATGGATCTGAGTTAGCTATCCAGTTCCCAAAGCAACAGAATTGGGCTTGCCTCTGTAATTTGATTATGCCAATGTTAAGTCTGTAAAATGAAATCTGTCAGTAACAAAAATTACCGACTAATTCAGGTAACCATCTTCCCACTGGCAGGAACGAAGTTTGTGGTTTTTTATGTATGTTTTACTATTTATTGCAAGGTTCTATAGGATTTATTTGAGGTCAGAAAAACATATTAGCTTATATTTGACAAGTTTCTTATTGAAAACTGATTAATTTGCTGTTTGTTTACAGTTCAGAAAGATAGAACTGTGGCCAGAAGCTCTTCATTTTGTAAATGGACCTAAAACATTTCACATTTCATTATTTATCCATTTGAATACATTTCTTTTGTCAATAAAATACTACACACTATTGAATTCTAGAGGAAAGTGCAAGCACATCTTGTTTTTCCTACTGGTGATTTAGTATCTTTTACATCTTTCCAAATTAGAGTATTAAAGAATTTGGCATTTGTGGCTTCTTAGCACCAAGTGGGGCTGGTTTTGAGAGGAAGAGAAAGTTGACACCCATACCAAAAAAACAAATTGTGCCAACAATGTGTACTGGAAATTAGAGATCAATCAATTGCTGATTTTTCCTGGTCGATATACAGATTATCTCTTGACTTAGAGATGTCAAAGAGTACTAGCTTAAATGTTAGCCCCATATAGTGCCATTCCTTTCCCTGGCATGGTAATCTTTGGTTTTCTTTGGAAAACCAGTCTTTTAAAAGCATAACAGTCATATACCATGTTATCATATATAGATTCCAAACTCAACAATTCACCACTTGAAACTGGAGTATCTGGCAACAGTACGATCAAAGGGTTGGAAGTGGCTAGATAATATAATCCCACATTAACATGTAAGTATTTTTACATTAAACATATGTATGTGAAAGTATGTACCTAACAGTAACTAGTTAATTGTACCATGTAAGACAGACTGAGGTTAGCTGCAGTAGCAAGCTATTTTCAAATTGCAGTGGCTTAACATAATGAAAGCTTGCTTCTTGTCCCTCCAAAGTCGTCTACAAAGTCGTCTACACGTGTAGGCAACTAACTCTTCACGCACTGGCTTAGCAATCAAGCCTACTTATGGCAACACAAGATTCCACAAATTTGACAGCAGAGAATGCCCTGGAGAATCTCACACTGAGAGTTAAATGCTTCTGCCCTGATGTTTTGGCTCACATTTTATTGGTCACAGCAAGGTCTGTGGCCACAACTCTCTCTACCTTCCAACTTGAAGTGTACACACAGGAGAGAATTAGAAACACCAGTGAGTAGTGCTATCTATACATTATCTATGCAAGGAAAGCAGAAACATCCTATAGACTTGTAAATACATATGAAAAAATTAAAAGATTGGGTGCTAAATTATTCAACAGAGTAGCTGAGTAAAGTATAAAGCCATGATTTTAATCTCCACAGATGCAAAAACATATAAATAAAAAAATGCCCCCCAAAATAAAAAATCCCCCAAACATCTCAGCTTGAATATATAACTCCCCACTTCCCTCAAATATCCTTTAAAAGGAGAATGAATGTGGAAAGTACTATTTGATCTATTTGACAGCTCGATGTATTCAGATGAAAGCATCAAATCTTTGAAAACATAAAACTGGGGAAAGACGTGCAGATGAAACTGTTGCAATTAGGAAATGACTCACTAGTCACTTTTAATTAAACTTGAAATAAAACATGAACGAGAAGCTTCTTTTTTCCAAATACCAAGGGGAAAGGTCAGTGGTGTATGCCCAGCTTAGGAAACAAAGTGGACAACTGGACATTTTAATAAGAGATTTTATAGGAGGAAGCCATATTAAGCAAGATTTAGAAGCACTTCATATTCTTTCAACTTTAATACTTAAAGTAAAAACTTCGGAGGTTTCACACTGAAGTTTTAATGGTAATCCGTTTTTTAAAAGTGGAGGGAGGGTGTTTTATCAGGCTCATGATGAACGCTAATCAACTCTAGTTACCAGCACCTAAGAGCAGGGTAGCCCTATGACTTTCATGGCCTCTATGCCCCATCATTATAAAAAATATTTAAAATTATATTTTATAGTTGTTGTTGGTACTGGATTATATTCTTTTGATTTTAAAAGAAATTAAAACATTTTCTTGGGCCCCTAAAATTATCACGGGTCCTCGGCTCCCACCATAGCTAATGGATACTTGGGCCCTGGCTAAGAATAGACGGCGAAGTCAAGCAAGAATCACAGGACTTCATTAAACAGACTGCAGCTCAGAGAGGAAAAGGGGCCTCTGCTCCATGTGATCACTGATGGGTACACATAGTCTTAAAAAACTGATTGCTTTTACTATCTAAGTTCTGCTTTTATTTTTGGTTGGGATGAAAATATTATCATCTAATCATTAATAAATGAAACTGAATACAGGAAGTTTTGAAATATTTATGTAAAAAATTTGAGTAGTAACAATGGAAAACAGGGATATTTTCTCAATTTCTCCTAACATACCTAACGTCTGTGTTCTTCTTTGTGACTATAAGTCAATATAATTAGATGAAGTTTTTTTATAGAATATAATACAAGGTCAGACACAGTGGCTCAAACTTATAATCTTAGCACTTTGGGAGGCCAAGGAGGGAGAATTGCTTAAGCCTGGCCAAGATATAAGACCTTGTCTCTGCAAAAACTTAAATAATTAGCCTGGCTTGGCAGCCTTTGCCTATAGTCCCAGCTACTTGCCCAGCTAAGGCATCCTACATGCCCAGCCAAGGCATGAGGATTGCTTGAGCCCAGGAGTTTGAGGCTACAGGGAGCTCTGATAATACCACTACATTCCAGGTTGGGCAATACAGCAAGACCCTGTTGAAGTAGAAAAAGCGAATGCAATACAAATGAGGAGATTAATGTGTATTGAAATTTTCTGATACAACAGGTTTGCTGTTTTGTTTGGTTCCTAATTTATCTTCTAAAGAAGTTGAAAGTAACAGTATCAATATTTTCCTTTGTTGTCAATAATGAATGTCTTTAGAATGATATTTTACTTGGTTTCCAAATTCCAACAGAGAGCTAAATAGAGCAGTCCAGAGATTCTAGTTTATTAGCTTGATGTTAACAGCATTACCTAATTTCACTAAAGTAATTAAGAATAAAAATGAGATGATCACATGTAAAGGGAGTAGAGAGTGAGTAATGGAAGCCATAAATTAAAAAGAATAATCACAAAATAAAACTATAAAATATGCATGTGATCTGATTAGTTACTAATTTAGAATGGTTTAAATAAATATACAAAATTGAGAAAAACGGCTGCATTAGAAGGAAGTGGGGTTATTTCTTGCCGGCTTCTCCACTTCCCTCTGATTACATGTAAGGAAATACATTCCGCTGGACTGTGGAGAGAGGAGGGGCTGGAATCATTGAGCTGCTTTCAAAGCCCAGATTTACCTTGTCTGGCCTCAAGCAACGAATAATAAGCATCCTTTGGAACTCATTTGCTTTATCTTCCCACTCTTCAGGGAAAACTTCATGGTGTGGTTCCTAAAATTACAGTGTGTATGATTCAGTGTTATTAGATTATTTCTAAAAAGAACAGTATTTTAACTTACAAATCAATTTTTAGAGAAAACATGTAACTAAATGAAATCAAGAATGCTTGTATGAGTTTGATTATTTAGTGTAAAGTTGGGATGAATTATGAAGTAAGTGATGAGAAGAAAATTGAAAATATCTCAATATTTTCAGAAAATATTTTCCGAAAAACTGAGCAGAGCAGGAATTAAGCAGGTCAATGTCAACATTAACACTAATTAAAAGACAAAATGTTCCCTACTACAAAAAAAAGAGAAATGTGAGTATAGGATTATCTTCCCATTATTTCTCCAAACACCCACTTCTCTTATCATCTACAAATAAAAACAAATATTTATTATGAAAGAAGTAGGAAGGGCATTGAACTGAAATTTATTAAGTGTTATGTCTTGTTTTGAACAATTTTTAAAATCTTTTATAAAAAGAAAGATTTGAAAGTGTGTGTAAGTGAAGAAGAATCCAAAAAAGAGCGATCTATTAAAAATATACAAGAGAGGCATCAACATCCCAAGAGGAGGGAGAAACCTTGAGAAAAAGGGGCCACGTATACCTGGGAAACTTCAGGGGAAGCTACGTGGGATGCCAAGTCAGAAGCCTCCACCCTTCATCAGAGTTAATAACGCTTCAATTTCAAATTAGAATGAAGTACTCACAAAAACATATTTGTCTCTAGGAAATATTTTTTATTACTAATAAGGAGTAATCCAAAAGGGATCTAAACTTTTGAATTCATGTGAACACGCAATGTCACTATCACATATATAATATAAGGAGGTAACCAAGAAAATAGTCAAATAAAAAATTTTCATTCTTTCTTTCCTCCTCTAACTTCCTTCAAATAGAACTCTTGCATGCTAAACCCATGGAAAGCAAAAAGGTAAGAAAGTAGAAACAAAAAAATAGAAAAAATTAACTGAGAATTGGAAAAATATCATTGGCCCTTGAACCAAAGAAAAATCAAGGGACAACAGCAATTGCTGTATTCCAGAGGAGAAACTGTGAGTATTAAACTATGTGTCAGTCTAATAGTGTCTACTCAGTAGGACAAGGTCTCATGAAAATTGTTTTAAAGCTATTGCACTGGCTTTTTCCTTTCCTCAACTGACAAAAATATTTATTAGCTTGTATCATGCATTGAAAAAAAAAAAACCGGTAGCTCTTTTGTATAATTTTATCTACTATTACTCTTGCCAAATCTAGACTGATAATGAATGAAAACCTGTCATGGAAATTCAACAAGAAAATTTTTAAGGACCATACAGCTTTTTTGCATTTCAAAGAATTTCAAGGAACTTGAATGAAATTTCAAATAGAACCACTGACTTAGGATAACATTAATCAAAACTTGCATTTCAATATCTGACCATTTTTATTTAAATTTTGCTTTTATGCAAAGATCAAGGTCAGTTATCTAACATTATTTCCTCCATTTAAAAACTTTGGAACAAGCAAAAGGGTTAAAACATACCAAACTGTCGTATACTTTTTTCCATCCGTCCTTTAAGCTCATAAACTCCCTGCGAATGGTTTTGAAGGAATGCAAATCATCTAATCGACATATTTCATCCCAAGATTTTTGAGGAAGCCATGTACAAGGGTTAGTATAAGGATTATCCAGTCCAATGCCTCCAGTTAGCAGAAATCTCCACTCAGCCTTATTAACCTTTGGATAACAAGGCAGCATGAAACGTCAGAAATGATTTCATCACAAACTAGTTAGGTTTACAACCATTCAAAAAGAGTTGACTGTTGATTTTCAAGTTTCAGATACAGTCTCTGGGAAACTCTGTAACTACTGACAAAGCCCAGTATTTATTCCTAAGAAACAAAAGTGCCCATGATAAGCAGTTTTCAAAACAGTTTCATTTTTAAATAGCTACTTTTTGATAATTTTATTCCAGAATTTCTAGTCTAACCAAATACCTTCTATTCAATATATGTTTTCCAAAATTGCTGCTAGAGTCTTACTGGGACTAGAAATTGTAGAAAGATAGAAAGCTATCATTTGCCATGTTTTTCAATTATTTTTCCATAAGTTATGAGGTACTACTTTAAGACTTTGGCAAAAAAAAAAAAAAAATGCAAGAATAAAGTCTTTACTTCTTCAGAATTCAGTCAACTCTTTGCCATATAAAATCAGTAAATCTTTAACACTCACGTGTGTTCATAGTAATGAGTTTACAGAACACTTCTTTCCCATTTCTGAAATGTTTTCTATATTTTAAACAAATAGGTTTAAAAGACAGCAAAAATTTATGTGAAATAGTAAGACCAAATGGTTAGATTTGACTAACTTGTACAAGTTTTCAAAAACATTAAAATTTACATTTAGTGCAAAAATATATCAATATTTGGTATATATCAATATCAACATTTTATAAACTTATACACATACTGGCACGAGATTCTAATAAACTGAGTTATTTGAAAATAAAATATATAAAAATTTAAGTAACACTAAAACATAAAGTTTAAGTAACAGTAACACAATGAACTCTTCTTAATTTATATTTTGCCTCTATGAAATTTAGTCTCATCATGTCTTGCCTTAAATATGATAATAATTAGAATTATTTTTAAACTATTTGCAACCTTCTTTTTTTTTTTTTTTGCAACCTTCTTAATATAGTCCTACACAATTTAGTAAGTTAATGAATCAGTGCTAATGCTATGGTGTTTTATCTTCTTACAGACAAAAACAGTACTGACCGCATTTTCATGTAGCAGTAGGTTTATAGTCAGACAAAAGGAGAAGAGCAGCTTATCCTTTTCAAAGAGTGACCGGCAGACATTAACATACAGTGAGTAAGTGAAGTGATCCCTGAGAATCTGAAGTCTAAGAATCAACAGAAAAAGAAAGTACATAAATCAAAATGTATTACATGTTAAAGAAAATGCTCTTAAGAAAACCCATTACAAACCATTTAGATGTATGTTCTTCTAATAAACGTTCCAGTCAATTACTCCCCAAACTATCAAGGATCCTTATTAACCAGATGCAATAATTTGAGAGCTACATAATGCAGAAACACTCGGGTAGAATTGCATTCTACTGTCGATTAATTTTTTTAAAAACTTAATCTTCCTTTTGGAAAATAAGTCAATGTATGGCGTATTAATCTATTAGATTAAAAGGTTTGTAGACTATTTTAAAATACAAAGCATTTCTTTCTAGGGATAAAATTTTATCTCTTTATAATATAAATACTTCTAAATGTTTTATATTATGTATTAAATGAATAGACTAAAATAGCTTCTTTATTAAATTAATATTGTTTAGTACTGTGCTACTCTGCTCATTAATCCATGAATGCTGAAGAAATCACAAAATTTGATAAACTACATTTTTATTTGCCATGGAGACAAAACATGGAAATAGGAACAATCACAATATTTCCAATTAACAACTTTCTAGAAAGTGCTAACATGTGATCTATGTCCATAATAATTCTTCACACTAATATAACACTTTCAGCATTTTCACTTAATTATTATGTAAGGAAATAAATTATCATTGAAATAAAAATTTAAAAAATCTTTTTATTACGTAAGCTTAATACTTATATATAGAAATGAGAAGTTGGCTTAAAACATTTATAGAGAGCTAATGAATGACATGGATTAATGACTTGAGTTTTCTAAGCAGAATAATTTAGCTGAAGGGAAAATAATTATAGTTTGATTATGATTAACCAAAATTACATCAGTGTTTCTTAATGTGTCCAGAAAAAAAAAAATTTACCTGTATGTCTGGATTTTGGCAATTTCCACAGTGATATACTAGCCGAGGCTGTCAATCATCCTACTCTATTTTTTTTCATTTTTTCCCTTACTTTCCTAATTTCTTAATTATTTTATCTCCCACTAGAATTCTTACTGTAGGTCCCCTTCACATAGGGCTGGCACGGACTCCATTTTCTGGGACTAAGCCTGAGTTTGATCAATGTTCCATCTAAGCTGATGCTCCCCAGAAGCAGCAGAATATCCCAAATAAGACACATTCCTACACAGTGGCAGTTTTAAAATGGCTCACTGGCCTCTGGCACTAATTTTGTGACATATTTTCTTTTTCTTTCTTTTTTTTTATTAAATCATAAACACATAGATCATATATACATTAATGCATTTATGGGGTACAATGTGCTTATTTCATATAGAATTAGGAACACTTACATGGCACTGGTTAATATATACCTCATCTCATTTTGTTAATTATTGTGTTAAGACATTTATGCTCTATACTAATAGATCCAACATGTACTCTTGCAATAAGCATGATAGGTGTGATCCCACCATTCACCCTCCCTGGATCTGACTTGGGATGCATTTTAGACATACATTCCATTTCCCCAAACTGCACACAAAGCCCTAGGCAGCCAAGATTGGTGACCCACTCGGGACCCTCTCCACTGGACCAGAGGCTTTGCTTTTCCTCTTCTCTCATCTGTAATAAAACCTGTCCTATTGCTTACTCGTGGTGGTCTGTGAATTCATTCTTAGATTTCCTAGACCAGGGACCCAACAGACAAATTCTGGTAACGTTCTCAAAAGGAGATTTACAACAAACTGATTTACTTGAGAAGCCTGAATAAGAGTTTGGTAGAGAAGGTCTTGACAGTAGCTGCTGAAATATAGTTGAAGTCTTAGAAGATTTAAAATAAATGTATACTATTCCTGCCCTCATTGTTAACAGTGGTTTTATTTTCATACATGGCATTTAATTTGTCTACCTATAGCACTGTAGTAAAATTAATACAGAGTGACCCAAATTTGGTCTTTCTAGAAAGAAAGAAAATGTACTTCAAGGCAAATTTCTTCTGGTAGATAGAAAGATTGAAGGGAAAATTATAATATAAGAATCATATTAGGAGTTCAAGTTCAATCTCACTAGTGAAATACAGATTAAAATATGATATTTTATAACCTATTAAAGTGAAAAAGAAGATAAGTTATCATTCTTAATGGTGGTGAGTAATATAGTGGTATAAAATTATTTATGTTTCTCCTATGGAGTTGTGCATTTGAAAAACCTTCCAGGAAGGAAATTTATATCAGAAGTCTGAGAAATACCTTTACCCTAATTTGGGATTCTAATCTAAGAACTAGTCAATGATATGTATAGTTGTGTTTACTATAGCATTAAATATAATGCAAAAGCTAAAGATTATAAATCTTATAAGAAGAAAACTATGATACATTCATAAAATGGTACATTGTGTAGCTACTAAAAATAATGTTTCAGAAGAGTATTTCATAATATGGGGAAATGATCTTGATAGGTAGATTTCAATTTAGTCTCTATTACAAACTTTATCCTAGTTAAATATTTGTTTCTGTATTTATGTACTTTTTTGCTACATTTATTCTGCTACACAAATTCTAATGCATTAAAAATTTTATGAATAACAGATGATCCAAGTTATTATGGCAATTTCACAGTATATACCATAGTAGTCATAACATAATATATTCTTGGTGTCATACTTAGTTAATAATGGTTAGCCACAAATAAAAGTCTGAAACGGGAGCCACACCTCTCACCAATTACAAAAATTAACTCACAGTGAATAAGAGATTTAAACCTAAGACACAAAACTATACAAACTATACAAACAAAAGAAGAAAGTGTGGGAAAAACTAATGATATTGGTCTTGGGAAAGAATTTAAGAAGAAGACCCCAAAGGGAATTGTAGCAAGAACAAAAATAAATAAATGGGATCTGATCAAGTTAAAAAGCTTCTGCAAAGCTAAGGACACAATCAACAATGCAAAGAGACAACCTTCAGAATGGGAGAAGATATTTGCATGTTACAATTCCCACAAGCATTTTCTACTCACGAAAAAATACTTATTGTCTCTAATTATTAGAGAAATTCAAATCAAAACCACTTTGAGGTATCAGCTAACCCTGGTGAGAATGGCTCACATCACAAGGTCCCAAAGCAACAGATGCTGGTGTGGTTGTGGAGAGAAGGGAACAACGCTCTTGCACTGCTGGTGGGACTGCAAACTAGCACAGCCTTTATAAAAAGAAGTATGGAGCATCCTCAAATAACTAAACATAGACTTTTCATTTGGTCCTGCAATCCCATAATTCGGTACTGCTCAAAAGAAAAAAAAGTCATTTTACCCTAAGGACATATGCACTTGAATGTTTACAGCAACCCAATTCACTTTTTTTTTTTTGAGACGGAGCCTCAAGCTATACCCCTGGGTAGAGTGCCATGGCATCACGCTCACAGCAACCTCCAACTCCTGGGCTCAAGCGAGTCTCCTGCCTCAGCCTCCCAAGTAGCTGGGACCACAGGTGCCCGCCACAACGCCTGGCCGTGTTTTGGTTGCAGCCATCATTGTTGTTTGGCGGGCCCGGGCTGGGGATTCGAACCCGCCACCTTAGGTGTATGTGGCTGGCGCCTTAGCTGCTTGAGCCACAGGCACTGAGCCAACCCAATTCACAATTGCAAAGATGTGGAAACAACCCAAGTGACCTTCAACACATGCACGGATTAATTAGCTGTGATATCCGGATGCCATGGAATACCGGTCAGCCATAGAGATGGAGATTTTATATCTTTTGTTACAACTTAGATGGACTTGCAGGACACTTACCTAAGTAAAGTATCACAAGAATGAAAAAACAAGCATTACATGTACTCAGAACTCATCTGAAACTGTAGATCAACAACAACGGACTTACATAAGAGAAAAACTCATTTAATTTCAAGAAGGCGGAGGTGGAGAGGAGCCCAGTGGGTTCCTACCCAACAGGAACAATCCGTGGGGGTGCATGGCACATTTCCTGGGCGAAGAATACAACTACAACTCATACTTTATCTTACAAGTGTAAACAATGTAATCTAACTGTATGTACCCTCATATTCCAAAATTAAAAAAAAAAATTATGACTAATAATTATCAGAAGACAAATAAGAATAAAATACGTTTACATTCCTAAGTAAAGGAAATGAGAAAGTTCTAGACGAGTATTAAGATTTAAAACAATTTGATATGCTAACATTCACAGTCACACATTTTCTCTGATTTTGGTAGAATCCACCAGTTATTTGATGTTTATCAATTGTGGGCAGATAAATCATTCCTATGAGAACTAAATTTTCCCTTAATTTCTGACTTTAGAGCTAGCTTCTTAGTTGGAAACTTTTTATAAGAAAAGATTACCAAAACGGGCTAAATGATTCTGTCTTGGTACAGTTGTTTTGGAATGCTCTTTGGAAGTGTTTACAGACGGGAACAAATGTGTGCCTTGTCACCATCGGTTTCCCTTCTGGATATATACCTAGCAGAGACGTATACCAGAAAGCCTTGTACAGAAATGAGGCAGCAAAACTTTATAAAGCCTCAAGATGAAAGCCACTCAAGTGTTCTTAAAAGTAACAGAATAGATAAAAACTTTATGGTGTGGTGTTAGGACAAATAAAAATAATAGGCTTAAATTCTCCCTGTTCAAAATAAGGAGACACTCCTTCACTCCTTTTTCTTAGAGCATTTAATTTAGAAAACCTAAAATCATTAAGTACTTTCTCTTCTCTTTGCAACGGATATGAACCTTTTAGAAAATTAGTCAGGGCTTTGTCAGTTTTAAGACCCAGTAGAGTCTTTCTCAGAGACTTGGGAGCTGCTTCTTTGAAATGTCCACTCTGAGGGAGATAGTATACCTGTCTCTTGAGTTTCTGTGGGAGAGTAGGAGCCTAGTGTCAGTGGGCTCCTTGTTCCAATTTACAAAACTACATATACACATGAAAAGTTTGGTTTTCCTCCAGATAAAGCCAATTTGCTAACACAGATGGTCCCCTCAACTGCTAGGTAAAGTTGGGATAAACCAAGTGGCTGTACCAGGTGTATCTGCTTAGATAATTATGGAGTGAGATTCCTTTGTGTCTTTGCAGGCCTTCAGCGGACTGCCTGTGATGTGCATCACATTCTGATTTAATGCTGATTCAATAACAAAACTGATTTCTAACCTCCTACCTTTGTGGAGAGAAGCTCTGGGCTGGGAGAAGATTTAGTTTTTGAGTTTACTTCCCAACAGTAATCACACAGTGGGAAGCAAACAAGGACAACAAACAAAACACTGCACTACACGGAACAAGACGCGTGAGTTTCACAAACACGGCGCTGACTGCAAGATGCCAGACTGAAGAGCACACACGTGTGATTCCAATTTTAAGACACTCTAAAACTGGCAAAACCATGCTATGATGCTGGAAGTTCAGACAGTGCTTACCTTGGGGGAGGGTTAGTGACTTAACAGGACACCAGGGTGACTTCTGGGCTTTGATCATGTCCTATGTCTCGAGCTGGGTGCTAGTTAGTTACACAGGTTTGCTCACTAATGAAAATTCACTGGGCAAATACTTCTGGTTTGTGCACACTTCCCTATGCTTATTAATAATTTCAATAAAGGTTTTAAAATCTACTTTCTCTGTTTACTCTTTGGATCCTGAACTATACTTTTAGGATTACTGTAGTCACACATATGATTTTCATTGTAAATTAAAAGAGTTTGAAAAGAAAAGCCACATTTTGTTTTTAGATTTCATCCAAATCTCACATCTGGGTAAAAGGGTTTTGATTTTCTTTAAATCTTTTTTTTCTTTAAATCTTAAGGTACTATCACACAGTAATAAATAGATTTTGTATCAGATAAGTTCTAATTTGATATAACAAGGGAATGAAGGACCAATCATTTTGAAGGCACAGACTCATTCTAATTTTTCAATCTTACATGAAAAATATGTCTTTATATGGCAGCCCAAAGCAATTTTCCTCTCTAGACCTTGATTTTAAACTAGCTAGGAGAATAACCTATATAACAAGTTAACAAGTTATAACCTATAACCTATATAACAAGAATAACAAGTTAACATTGTGGTAGCTATTTTTTAAACCAAGGTAAAAATTAAGACCTGCAGTGAAAAAAACAGCATCATTCACTGTGTGCCTATGATGTGATAACACATAGTAAGCGCTGGGTTCATTTCTGTAAAAAATCCTTGCCTTATTGGAACTTAGAATCTAGGTAACTAATTTATAACACAAATGTCTAGGAACTTTTCTAAGAAAGATCACTTAAAACTTTGTTTTCTTTCTTTCAGTAATCCCTGCTAAACTTAAAAATTTCAGAACTGGAAGAAAAGTCACCTGAACATTTTGAAATACAATATAAAAACAAACTCTAACTCCATTACACACATTTCTTCCCAAGAAATAACCTACTCCTTCTCCAAGCTCTCTTCTCTTTCTCAGTGGCAGACAACTGAAAATTCTTTGCCAAGCCAAAAGTGTCAGCCTTATACCTTTCCTAGTCTCCTATTAAATCTTACCAAAATTGCTCAGTCTAAGAATATTCAAAATTTTAGACCCTTAATCTGACAAATGAAAGGAATTCAATTCAGATTTCAGTGAGATTAATATTTGGGGTTTCTAAAAAATAATTCTTACCTGTGAGTGATGTATATTGAGTGTCCTATGTGGGTATGAAGAGTCAAGGTTCACATTGATTAAGAAGGTTATAAAGGGTAAAGGTTGGAATTAATTACTTTCTTTGTTTAAGAAGTAGTTTCTCATTCTACTCTATTAAAAACAGGGCTTAAAATAAAAAAAGCATCTCACTGATAAAAAAATCAAATGAAATTTTTATTATGATAGACAACAGAAATATAAAGTAATTTTTATAAGTAAGAATAACACATACACACACACACACAAAACTCCATTACCACAAACAATTACAAGGTTTGGGTTTTTTTTTTTTTAACCCTTGCACTTGCTGAATGTTACATAGTATGTCAAAATGTGAATTTGCAGCTTTTGGAATGCAAGCTCGCAGACAGCAGAGGTCCTATCTTTAGGTGGTATTAACTGCTGTTTCCATGCCTCTAGTCATTAATATATTTTACAAATGATAAACAAAGGTAAATGTTTCTTCCTTCTAGAGTTACATTATAGTCCTATATTTCAGTAAACAGTTTCTTGGCAGACTGAATTTGGACCCATCTGTTCAATTTCTAACCCTCAAATTTATTTCTGGTACAACGATTAATCAAGTTCATTTTAGATAAGCGGCTGCGATGCGGGCACCATTCTGCGACAACAATGGAAGCCATAAATTACTCTCTAATTTTCAAGCATTTACTATTATTAATTAGTATTTCTTTTTACATACCTTTTTGCTAAAATGTCTGATTTCTCTGAGTTTTCAATAGACAGGATGAAAAGGTTAATAAACCAGGTCAGTGAATATTGGTACATGGGCTCAATGTTGGCTAAATCAGCAATAGAAAAAAACAGGATGGAGGAATGGATGGCGATGGGGCGGTAGCCCATGCGTGTGGCGTCAATCTTCTTCTCCGTCTCTTCGGCTACTTCTTGCTTTTGAGAAATCTCATTAGCCAAAGCCTTGGAGGAAGATAATATCTTAATAGCAGTTTCATCTTCTAATATATTGCCTTCTGAAGATGAAAGAACTTCTAAAATCTTGTCTTCTATTTCTTTTAACTGCCTGGAATAAAATACAATTTTCTCAGAAGAAAAAGGAATCATTTAAAATCACTTCACGTTCACGTTCTTTTATAAGAAACAAAGAGCTTGTAACCTAAAGAAATGCCTCACTTTGTGACAAATATCCGTAACAGTGATGCTGTATAATTAATTTCTTGCAAAATGTCACAAAGACAGGCCTTTCTGCTTGAGTTCCCTTTTTAATGATCATTTATGTGGTAACTGGGGAGAAATATGGCAAGCCAGTATTCTCTGCCATCAAGTTATCTCCACTCAGAGTGAACAGAAAGTATCACTCCATTTATTTTCTGAAATTTTACATGACTTATATGACGTTACTCTTTATATCTATGATATAGATGTTATGAGCAGAAAGTGAGATGCAAAATATTCATTCATTTATAACACACTCCAATAAAAACAGGTTACCTCAGGTACATGATGAATACTACGACTTTTGTACTAAAACTTTGTTGAGCAGGTGAAAATACACTGCCTTGATTCGTGGCAGACCATTTGGTTCTTCCAGTGCCTAAGAACCAGCATTTAAAACTACACTCAACGATGCAATTTTCTAAATTAACATGGAGGCACTGTAATTTCTTACATTTTATTCTTAAATTTTCCCATTTAGTATACTTATTAAGTTTAACAAAAGAGATGCTTAAAATGTACTGTAATTCATTCAGTGATCTTGAAACAAATAAGAATAATTCTGGGTTTTATGACATTTAGAACCTTTTGTTTTCAGCTCCTTGTAATATCAAGGCTTGTTTTTCTTCTTCAAGATCCGGCCTTTCTCGTGCCACTACAATTCCCAGAAGCTGATCTTGCATTCCCTCAGAAGTTATCATGAAGTTTAATAATGTTACCTATAAATGGAAAGATAAATGAAGTAGCAGCATTATTTCTATTGAAAAAGTCTCTGCTCATATGCATTAAGTTTCCGCCTTAAAATAGATTCCATTTACTATATATGTGTGTGTACACTATGGAATTTGTTGGATTGAAGACATAAGGAAACATGATTAAAAATTCACTATGATTTCTTATAGTCAGAAATGTAATACCTTAAAGGATATGCTTGGTAATCAATTTATTCTTATTTCCAACTGATCTAATTTCTGACAACTCTTTAACAGCAAAATCCATTAGAATTGAGTTGAAAGATATCTTTCATATTAATTGGACTAGTTGATTTACATTTTAAGAATCCTAGCAGTGTCAAAAGTAAAGAAAATCTTACAAAGCAAGATAAGAGAAAAAAGAACACTGTAATTACTTGTCATGAGTAAAGTATTTTTACAATATGATAATCAGTCACTATTGTGAACTAAGGAATTTGCATTTTAATGGTGTCCATCAAGAGGCTGTCTGTTAACACCTACTTCACCCGGGTATCTAATTCCTCTTACAGCCAAATCTTCAAATGCCCCCTCTCCTGGTTCTTTCCTATAAATTTCAGACACGTCCAGTCTCTCTTTTTAAAAGGCAAACAACATGGCACTTTTAGCCCAGGGGACACAGCAAGACTCTGACTCAAAATGAACAAACAAAACAACTAAAAAAGCAAACAACAAATAAATCATTCTATTGCTCCCACAATCCTTTCCAGCTACGGAATGATCTCTCTTTGTACACACACAGCTACACTTATTAAAACTGTAATTTGTATATATTTTCTATCTTTACCTAATTTCATTACTCAGTCTTCTACCATCCAATCCCTTCTCTGCACACTCCGGAGTACACACAGCATTTAAACCAATGAAACGTTCTGGATCTGGTCACCATTGAACCCATAAGCCAACAGACACTGACCGGACGTTGGCTTCATTTGAAATCCTCACCGTTTGGGTTTTACCTGTTTTGCAGTCTGTCTGCCCTCATGTCTTGAGTTAAAAGTCTGCATCTGTGTCCTCTTTTTTTTTTAGCAGTCAGGTGACTATTATCATGATATATCAGTAGGGTTTTTATTTTTATGGATACATCACAGTTGCATATTTTGCATCTTCGTCTTAAGCATTGCCTCCCACAACTCCTTTCCACGTACTTTCATTTCAGTTACCCTGAATTGACTGTGGAATCTCATGCTATGAAACGTCTCCAAGGGCTTCAACCTTTGTGCTACTTGGCTGCCCTTGGCCTTGTTATTCACCACATCAACTCCTATTCATCGGTCAGTGTGCAGATCCATGTCACCTCCTCTCAGACACTTCTGCGGACAATGGGTTCTGCACCCACCCTCACCCAGGCTTCTGCCTGTACTTGTGCACACATCCCACTATATATAATCACGGGTTTGCTTATCTCTCTCCTAGTCCACAGTGACAATGACTTGAGCACAAGGATCATCTTTTACTTGACTTTATAGCTCTACTGTCTGGCACAAGATTATACTCCCTACGAAATTATTGAGTGAACAAAGTATCAATGTGCCCTGTTCATGGAGTTGCTTTCCACTATTCCTGTTTCCTAACATTTTTGGCATTTGATGGTTATTCTCCAAAGCATTTCATAAAAATAATAGCCAACACAAATCAGGTTCTATGCTACAGAGAAGAATAAGATCTGGTGGGGTCCCTGCCCTTGAGTTTTAGTCAAGTGGGGTAAAAAGAAGTGGACTTAAAGACCCTGGTGGTGTAGGAGCATGGAGAAAGGGGACCCAACCCAGGTCAGAAGGCCAAGGAGGGCATCTCCCAAGAAGATGAGATATAGGGTGACTAGTTAGTCACAAGAAAAGTGGCACCAACATTATTGCCCACAGGGTTTTCGCCTTGGCTGCTCATTGGAATATCCCATGGACTCTAAAAACTACTAGTGCCTGGGTCTTATCTCCAGAGAGCTTGACTGAATTGGTTTGGAGTGTGGTCTGGGCATGGAGAGTTTTAAAAGCTGCCAGGGGATTGTAATGTGCATCCTGGACTGAGAATGATTGCTCTCAACAAGCCAGATGGCACAGGTGAAGGCCAAGCAGCGCAGGGGCGCAAAGCACACTCGGAGGAACACAGGCAATCATGGTTCCAGCGCCAGGAAGCACGGAGGCAGAGTACAGTCCGGGGGCATCATGTGCCGTGAACAATGAAAGCAAACATTTCCTATGTGTTTGAGAATTCAGTGCTCACAGCCATCATAAATATTAGAAACACTAGTTACTTACACTTGAAAATGCTTTACAAAAATTTCAGGAACTATTATAAACCATCAGAGGGGACTCGGTGTTTGCTCCTGTTTTCATCATTTCCCCGAAGAGAGGAGCTCCCTTAATGGAAAGCACTTTGCTAAGCCCAAGTAACACCACTGAGCTCTACACTCGAGTGACAATTTTGTCCAAAAGTATTTTTTTGTTTTGTTTTCTTGAGACAGAATCTCTTCTCTGTCTCCCCAGCTAGAGCACAGTGACATCATTATAGCTCACTGCAACCTCAAACTCCTGGGCTCAGTGATCCTCCTGCCTCAGCCTCCTGAGTAGCTGGGACTATAGGCCCATGTCACCATGTCTGGCTAAGTTTTTTCTATCTTTTGCAGAGATGGTGTCTCATTCTTGCTCAGGTTGGTCTTGAACTCCTGGCCTCAAGTGATTCTCCTGCCTTCATCTCCCTAAGTGCTAGGATTACAGGCATGAGGATACCTGTCCTGTCCAAAAGTTTTTAATATATTTTATCACAATTTAGCTAGATTTTTAGCAGCTAAGAAATTGTCATTCTGACATACCCAAATATGAGTGTTTTTAATTAGAATTTTAAAACAGGAGAATTAGCAGAGAAGAAACAAAACCACCCGATGGGCAAATTCCTATGTGTAGGTCCTAATCAACCAAGCATAACACATGCAGCTTATCAGAAGGGTTAATTTGCTAGGCACTAATGTTCTTGTCTTTATATTAAAATTTTATTCTTTCCAAGTCTCTGCTAATCTATGAAATACTTTGTGTGGATTAGAAAAAAGGTGCCATCTGCATGCAGACTGCGACCAGGCTACACTGGAGCAGCTTGGGGCTAGAATGTAGCCATATTTAAGTGTACCTCGGTGCTATGTGCACACTGTACAACCACTGAAGCAGCCACTCCCCGCCTTCCTACAGATGAGCAATATTCCCTTACCAGTGGGAAGGTAGAAAAAGAAGAGTCAAACCTGTAACTTTTCTAATCGTGGTGAGTTCTTTAGCACCTTTGTTGGTTTCACCTGATTTGGAAACTGTCTGCATTGCCCAGGCACAAAAGCTTTCTTCCCAACTGAAAATGGGTAATGCTGTTAGTGGTGTTCCTGTTCTCTTTGTGGTCATCTGTGCGTTCTCAGCTCTGGCGACCAGGTGGGAGAGAGCATGTGTCCTTGCCTATCCTTACACCAGAATATTTCCTCTGCAGGAACAGAGTAATTTTGTTTTTGTAAGAAAATTTCCCGTCTGGGGTCAGTAAGTGTAAAACAACTTCTTGCGACACCCCGAGGAAGGTGATGCCCTCCTTTCATGTAAACCTAGTTTACCTTCTCCATGGAGGGCACTATTTGGGTTAAACTTTTCCCCCACTCATCCCATAGCAGGCCTTGAATGCCACTAAGTAGAGATACATGGACATAATCATAAATTTAGACGAGATAATAAGTAATTCTTAAAATTGAGCAATTTAGAAAACTTATTAAATATTGTTATATAATTCTCTACTGCTTTGGCCCCTATTCTTTGAAAACTATATTATACTTTGAAGGGATTTTCCCTATTGACGTGAGAAACCAAGTGCATGGATTGCATTTGCTTTAATCTAAAAACCATAAGCAGTGTAAGCAAAATGCATGTTTTACAACTTGTACTCCATTGTGTTCATACACAAGGAGGTATTCATTCATATTCCATTAATTCCAGATCTTTAAAAAGTCTAGATTTTGCAAATCTAGCCATTTGTTCACACATAAACATTTACGATCACAAAATACAGCTTCCTAATTTTATTTTCATTTAGACACAAAAGGATTATAGCAGTATGGCAACATCCCCTGAGCACTTTTGAAAAGCAAAAGGTACATAAAAGATCCTAAAAATGGGATCGAGAGGAAGTATTCTAATTTGTAAATGAAAGCAAGTAACTGCCTCACTATGTTTTCTAATCCCTGTTTAATCAATCCTGGCAATTAAAAATAATGAAGCAATAAGACACTCCAGGGATCTTAAGGATTTTGATACTGAATCATAAATATGTCCTTCCCACAGCATTCTGTGACTTCTATTATAACCAGTTATTAGTGAGCTAAGAATAGTGCAGAGTATTTATGTGTGATACTTTCACATATTTTAGGGAAAAGTAAAAAAGGTTTCCCATGTCATTTACTTAAAAAACATTTTTTTCTAACACAGCTTTGGGATTTATCATTGATTTTTATGCTTCATTCTTTTTCACTTATATTATTTAACTCAAAATAGTTAAATAGTACTGCTAATAAATAACACTCATACAATAACACTATCAACTGGGCCTTGTTCTAAGAATTCTATGTAGATTGATTTATGTGTCTTCACATTACTCTACATGACAAAGAGACTTTTATTATTCCCATTTGACAGATGAGGTAATTAAGGTATGGAGAGGTTAATAATACGCCCCAAAGCACATACTTGGCAAATAAAAGAGCTGGGATTTGAAATATAGGTAGTGGCGCCAGAATCTATGCTCATAACTACTACTGGGCATTCTTTCTCCTAACAGATAAATAGATAATAGGTACATTTAAGGTGTTCAGATAACATATTATATTTTAATTAATTGAAAGCAATGGCTAAGAATTTCCATAGTTTTAACATTCTGTTTTTAAAGTTAAGCCCAAGGGTCATTCCACTTTCCCCAGCCTTCTGGGCATCCCTGAAAGTCCAGTCAAAGTGTGTCTTCAACACCCAGCTCCCAGGGCGCTCTGCAGTTCCTGGCTGTCTTCCTAGTTCCACCACACTGTCACTCTGCAAACATTAGTAGTGTAAGCCTCTGGAGGGCAAGGATCATGTGTATTCATTCATCTTGGAAAGAATAAATTACACCATCTTTGGACAGAGATGCCTGTGTTACTTTAAGTATTTCCAAAAAAGGAGACCATTTGAACTCACTGGATAAATCTAGCCTCTCTATATAACTTTCAAAACCTGAAAAAGTATTTCTTAGGGTCCTCTCCTGCCTGCTTCTGGAAATAAGAACAATCTTTCACCGATTCACTCCACAAACATTTATTGATTCACTCCACAACCAGTACTAAAAATTAGGAATAAAAACAGAATAAGGTGTGGTCCCTGAAACCGCCAGGAGCTCAGCTGCAGATCAACATCTCAAGTCATTTTAGTCATTGACTGAAACTTTAAGCTAACTTTACTCTTTAAGGGAATTCTTAGTACTTTAAAAGAACAATGATAGAAAACAGTTCTTTTAAGTAATTCTATAAAATCAGATAGCAGCAACCTTAGTGTTGGAAGGAAGAATGGAGTTCTGCTTCTGAATTTCAATTCCATGATTAGCATATTATCATTTATTACAAAGAAAGAATGTGAATATGTCGTCTATTTTTTAACAATGAAATCTAAGAATAATATCACTTGTAGAAATTACATTCTGATAGTCTTTTTTTCACAGCATACTGAAGGCTCCTCTATTACTTACGTGTCCATACAAAAGCAACAGTTGAAAATTACTACGGCAATTTCAAGAAACACACAAAAAGGACAAAATCCATTTTTCTTAGGAACTTGTTCCTTTTAGGGCTGAGGAAGAAAATACAGTCACTCATTGTAAAATATGATAAAGAAACATTCATTCTGGATACTGGCCTTCACTGACGTTTCGGGAAGATAGTGAGGATTTCTGAGCTTGGTGGTAATATAGAAGCGGAAGTCAGGCGCGTATTCAATCGTGGAGTCTCCGAGCCGGATACACGTGCTTCCACCCTGCTTAAAAGTCTGTTTCAGAAGAAGAGGCTCCAAAATAGGATCTAATTCTTCTCCAACATTTTCTAGCAACACTGGAGTAAAATCAGGAAAATATTCTGGGTTATTTTTAATAGTGATTGTAAACATTCAACCCTTCGAGTTCTTTCAGCCTTCTAGATTGCTTGTATTTCTAGTTATTTATTTATTTATTTTTTGTCTTCTAAATATAGAGGAATGGTGTCATAGAAACAGTTGCATTACATGGGAAGGGTGTGACTTTACTTTTAATTATAAAAACAACATACTTAATTGTAGAACATCTGGTAACATAGGAAAGTATAAAAAGGAAATTGGAAAACTGACTTTAATTAGATTTTCTTAGCTATCTCTCCCTCCCCCTCAATATTTTATATAACTGACTCATACCATATACAGATTGGTAGAAAAATGACACAGAATTATATATGGTATAATAATTAATTGCTAAATTATTTTTCACTTCATTGTTGTTTATTTATCTTTTTCTACATAGAGTTGAGACTAAACAATATATTGAATTTTGCCTCTCAATTATTTTGACTTACAGCTTAAATGTCTCCATGTTATTAAAAGCTTTAATAGACTTTTAATTACTGCATAATAATGTATCATAACAGTATTCTCCCCTTTTTAACTAATGCTTTATTATTGGATATTTGTATTATTTCCTGTTCTGAATATTATAAATAGCACTGTATAAAACTTTCCATTTCAGAATATTTTCTTTTGACTGAACTTTAGAAGGAGAATCTCTGGGTCACAGGTCAGTGGCATTGTTAATATTATTGATGTATTTGCTGAGTGCAAGCCTTACATTTTGGTGTTTGGGGTGCTATCATAGTCAAACTTGGAACAGGGCATTTTCTGGAGTTCCTGATGGATAGTGGGTACAGTCTGGATGGGAAGAAAGAGGCTCAGGGCACTGGGGCGGCAGGTGATTTGGATCTCTATGGCAGTAAAGATCCAGACACATTCTGTTCCTCCCCATAGGTCACTCCTAGTGTAATGAATTCCTAATTATCTACTTATCAATTTCTTTCATTGCTGGGATTTTAACCAAAGCAGGTATGTTGATGATTTTCAAACTTATTTTCATTTTTTGCTTGCATAAAATGATTATTTTTCACGGTTAAATAATGTGAGTGCATCTTAACGTATTAAATATGTTAATCCATTATTTAGTTTGCTCTTATTTTTGCATTATTATTAATAATGCTACATAAACATCATTTTGAAAGTTCCCTTGTATTCATTTCTGATTACTTAATCAGGCTGGAGCTGTAGAAAATGCAATTAATGGTCAATAGTTATGAACATTTTAAAAGCTATTTGTATTGCCAAACTACTTTCCAGGAAAATCTTAGAGATTTCAGAGTTGCAACGAGTAGACATTTTGTTGTTTGTTTTTAAACCTGTTTTTACAAAATATCGCTGTACTTAAAAATGCTGGACGCCACTCTGGCATTGTGTTTCTCATCATCGTCACAACTCTGAAAAGTACAGGCTATTTTACCTCAGTTTGCAGATAAGTCAGGACAGGTAACTGAAGTAAATTTTTCAGTTAAATCAACTAGTAATGACAAAGCAGGGACTTAATCCAGGCATCTTACATTGCTTCTTACGTTGCTCTTATCCACCATGTGGCACTATCAGCATTAAATAAGATGTTTGATAGGTTAGAAACACGGTCAGAGTTTGTAACCTTAATATTTTAAAGGTTGGGTGTTTAGCTGCTTTTTGGCTAATTCTAGAAACCACATGTTAATATATTTGCCTATTTTTCCATGTTGGGTGTATTATTTACAATTCAGTTCAGTGGCAAGAGGCAGGAAACCAAAAACAATAGTAATGCCAACACGGGGGAATTTCTGTTTCACGAGAGGGGAGCCCGAGCTGGTCAGTCCGGTGTCGGAAGGACAGTGTCTACACCGTGAAGGACCCAGGCTCCCTCCATCTTGCTGCTTCACAGGTCTTAGCATGTGGCTTCAATCTCTTTGGCCTTCCATATCAACATTCCAGCCATCAGGAAAAAGGAAGAAATAGAGAAAGAAGAAACATTTTTTCTTTAAGAATATTTCCTGGGAGTCATTTGACCAAACGCAGTGGTGATCACAAGGCCATAGACACAACCACTACAGAGGTGAGGGAATGGCGCAGTTCTGCCCTCTGGCTGCAGTGTGCCCTGGTAACAGGGGGTGCTAAGAGTAAGGAAAAGGGGGAGTGGATGGCCGGGAACAACTAGCACTCATTGCCATGATGCATGCACAAGTTTAAAAACATTACTTTGTTTTTCAACATTGTTGTAGCAAATATTTCAGTTTTTCACTTGTTTAAATTTCCTTATGTTTCTTATAATTTAACTTTTTTACTATAAAAATTTTCAAACCTTTTCAAAAGTAGAAAGAATGTTATAATGAACCTGATATAATAATCCAGCTTCAGCCTTTGTAAATTCAGCCAATCTTGTTTCATTCATTCCTTATTTCACCTGGATTATTTATAACAAATTCCTAGACATCATAAAAACTCATTTGTAAGTATCTCTAAAGAGTGAGAATTCTTTAAAAAATTGCTATATCTGGCCAGGCATGGTGGTTCATACCTGTAATCCTACTACACTGGGGGGCCCAGGCAGGAAGATCACTTGAACTCCAGAGTTTTGAGATCAGCAAGAGCAAGACCTGTCTCTACTGAAAATAGAAAAGTTATTGGGACTAAAGCCTGTGGGTGCTTGTAGTTTCAGCTACTGGGGAGACTGAGGCAGGAGGATTGCTTGAATCTAGGAGTTTGAGGCTGCTGCCAGCTAGGCTGACACCATGGCAGTCTAGTTTAGGGCAACAGAGTGAGACTGTCTCAAAAAACAAAAACAAAAACTGCTATACCTTAAAAATTAACAATAATTCAAAATTTTCTCAAATATCCAGGCAGAGACTATGTTTCCTCATTGTTCAAAGATATTTTGATTATAGTCTTAAATTAGTATACAGGTAAGTTTCATAAATTGTGATTGCCTTTATATTGGTTTGTAACTGAAATTTTTAATTTTTAGAGTCAAATCTATTAATCTTTTCTTTTTTAATTTTTCATTTCCCTCCCTCCTTGCTACCCCAGATAGAATGCCATGGTGTCATCATAGCTCACACCAACCTTTAACTCTTGGGCTCTAGCAATCTCTCTTGCCTCAGCCTCCTGAGTAGCTGGGACTATAGACACCTACCCATACTCAGGGCTATTTTTTTTTTTTCCTATTTTTAGTAGAGACAGGATTTTGCTCTTGCTCAGGCTGGTCGCAAACTCCTGAGCTCAAGCAATCCACCTGCCTTGACTTCCTAGAGTGCTAGGATTACAGTTAGGCCCATGCTGTATTTTCTTAGAAAGTACTTTTCCATCAAAGGACCATGTTTTTTTTTGGTATTTTGCCTTCTCTCTTTTTTCCTTTCATTTATTTTGGTATGATGTGAGACTCTGACTTGATATATTTCTCTACAAAGCCTTTTTTCCTGCCACCACTTGCTGAAATGATCATTTTTCCATTGCTTTATAATACAGCAAAGGCTTGTCCTTATATATATCAGGGTTTATTCTAGAGCTTATTCCAGTTAATTCCAAACTTACTCTTCTGAATTTTATTGGCTCTTTACTTTCTTTTCTCCTAGGTTTGCTTTGGTATTATTTTGCTAACACTTATTTCTGAGAGAGTTGACATTGTTATAATATATAGTTTTCTTATCATAGAACAAGAGATGCCTTTGGCAAGTCTTGTTTTTCTGTAAAGTTTTGTCATTTTTCTCACTTTTTATTATTAAAGACACTCTAATGTTTAAATGTCATTTTGCTTTGTTTTCTATTCACTGGTTGTCTAGAATCACTTCCCACTTCTTTACTTCTCATTTGTTATTGATTTAATATTCTTCTTGGAATATAGCTCCTTTACTGAATTCTTTTACTACCTTCCAGTTAATTCTTCTTGTTTGTCTAGGTGAGGGGTATTGTCTATGAATATAATAACTTTGCTTCTTCTTTCCAAATATTATAGCAAATTTATTGTTTCTTGTTTTGTTGAACTGGAAAAATTTCCTAACAATGTTAAAAAATAGCAGTGACATTGTATATCAATTTATCATTTTCATTTTAACATGAAAATCTACTAATTTGCCAGTTATGAATTGAAATTCTGTTTAAGAAATATTACAATATTCAGGCAGTGCCTTTGGCTCAGTGAGTAGGGTGCCAGCTCCATACATGGAGGGTAGTGGGTTCAAACCCAGCCCCAGCCAAACTGCAACAACAACAACAAAAAATAGCTGGGTATTGTGGCAGGTGCCTGTAGTCCCACCTACTTGGGAAGCTGAGGCAAGAGAATCGCTTAAGCCCAAGAGTATGAGGTTGCTGTGAGCTGTGACATCACCACGGGCAACATAGTGAGACTGTCTCAGAAAAAAAAAAAAAAGAAATATTACAACATTTAAGTTTTGCTTAATTGCTTCAATATTTATCAACATTAATTTTCTAAATAAAATCTGATATTTAATGTTGGCTAAATATATGCTATTATAAAATTTCATCCCCTAATCACTCTACATTTTCCTAGTTTGAAATGTAATTAGGAGTGTGTGTATACATATACACATTCACACACACACACAGGGTACCCATAAAGCCATTCATGTGTAATTTTAAATAGAAATTGCACCCAAACTTTATGGCCACCCTGTATGTTTTTTTTTGAAGTTAAAGTGTTCATTATGAACCTTAAACACTACAAACTTGATTCTTTTCCTCAAGAGTAAACATTTATTGCTTCGCTGGTAGAATCAAGTCTTGCGTTTGTTAGAAAAGATTTTTTTGTAGCATCTTGATCTAAAAATATATATATTATCAGTATTGAATATTATAAGCCTCACTGGGAAATTAAAAACATTCTGAACTTCAAAAGTAAGAAAAAAAGAACAGAAATTTACAGATACATGAATTACCCAAAATGCTATGCTTAACTTAACTATTTTATTATGACTCTTAACTTTAGACTCCTTTAACTTCTAATTACTGTATGTTAAAACATGCTCCATGTCAAAATTATAGGAACAAATTCAGGAGACAGACTTCTCTTTATATTTCCATCAATAATTTTGATAGAAATTATTTTGTTTGTTTGTTTTTGAGTTAATGTCTCACTCTGTGGCTTGAGGCAAGAGTGCCCCAGTTTCAGCCTAGCTCATAGCAACTTTAGACTCCTGGGCTCATGTGATCCTCCTGCCTCAACCTCCAGAGGAGCTGGGACTATAGGCACTCCCACAATGCCTGGCTAGCTTTTTGGGTTTTTCTTTCTTTTTTTTTTTTGCTTTTTTGTTTGTTTGTTTGTTCAGTGGTTTCTATTTTTAGTAGAGACAGGATCTTGCTCTTGCTCAGGCTGGTCTTAAACTCCTAAGCTCAAGTGATCTTCCTGCCTTGGCCTCCCACAGTGCTAGTCTATCATTTAGTTTAACACTATGCTGCTTTATGTAAAACCTCATTCCTCATTTCTAAGTGCCAGCACATCATAGCATTTGCAAATCTTGTGAGAAACCAAGACTTGGAATCCAAGCACACACCTGCTAATGTCTTTGAGAAAGGCAGATCAGCATCTTACTCACAACAGTTAACCTTAGCAATAGAAATAGAAAAAAGATGAAACGTTCTTTTCAAATTTCTTTTGCACTTAAGACACTAAATAACATCATTTTCATTATAAATTTCTGCATTATCTAATCTAATGCCACTGCTGATCTGACAGAAGTGGAGCTCAGGCAGGGATGCGAGTAATGGGGAACAACTGTAAATACAGATGAAGCTTCATTCACCTCCTGCCCTGTGACCCAGTTCCTAACAGGCCAGGGACTAGTAGTAGTCTGCGGTCTGGGGATAGGAGACTGCAGACATACATAAAATAAGGGCAATAGAAAACATTCATCAAAGTTTCAGCATTGGCACTTCCTTGTAGGGGTCAAGATGTCACAGAGAAAGAGAATTATATCTTAAAGGATGAAATTTAAAGGGATTCACCAGATGATAAAAGAGTAGAGACAGGCAGTGCCTGTAGCTCAGTGAGCAGGGCGCTGGCCACATACACCAAGGCTAGTGGGTTCAAGCCTGGCCTGGGCCTGCTGAACAACAATGGCAACTGCAACCAAAAAAAAATAGCTGGGCATTGTGATGAGCACCTGTAGTCCCAGCCACCTGAGGGGCTGAGGCAAGAGAATCTCTTAAGCCCAAGAGTTTGAGATTGCTGTGAGCTGTGATGCCACAGCACTCTACCGAGGGCAACATAGTGAGACTCTGTCTGAAAAAAAAAAAAAAAAAGCAGAGACAGAAGCTAAGAGACTAAAACAAAGCCCTGTTGTTAGAAGCACTCGGCTTCCAAGTACTGAAGTGAACTTTCATTTTCTTTTCCGGTTTTTTTTTTTTTTTTTTTTTTGAGATAGAATCTTACTCTATTGCCCCAGGCTAGAGTACCATAGCCTCAGCCTAGCTCATAGCAAGCTCAAACTCCTGGGCTCAAGCAATCTCCCTGTTCATCCTCCCTAATAGCTGGGACTACAGGCATGTGCCACCATGTCTGGCTGACTTTTCTACTTTTAGGAGAGACGGGGGTCTCACTCTTGCTCATACTGGTCTCACACTCCTGGCCTCAAGGATCCTCCCACTGCAGCCCCTCAGAGTGCTAGGATTGCAGGCACAAGCCACTGTGCCAAGCCAGAATCAATTTCCTTATCAAGAATATTTGTATGATGTACACACGCCTATTATGAAACTAATTTATAGCTTTCATATGAAAGCTATAATCTAATTATAGCCTAAGAATATGGGGAGGGGGGAGGAGGGGGTTGATGGGTGGAGGGAGGGTGATTGAAAGGATCACCTCTGTGGATTATCTTTCAAGGGTACAAGTGAATCTTTCTTAAAGTAGAATATAAATGTTGTAGCACAATAACTAAGAAATGACATGACGGCTATGTTAACCAGTTTCATGAAGATATTTCAAATTGTATATGAAAACATCACACTGTACCCCATGATTGCATTAATGTACACAGCTATCATTTAATAATAAAAAAAAGAATATTTGTATGATTACTATTCCATGAAATCTTATCCATTGGTATAGCTAATACAGATATACCTTATTTTCTAGAACAATGGCTTTTAACCTTTTTTAAAAGCACCTTTTCAAAGATGATCTTACCTTAAAATTCAATCTAAAAACCAAAAGGGAGACCCACTCTGGTTGAGGCAGAGCAGAGGCAGAGGCAGACAGGGAAGGCAGGCAAAGCCCTCTGCCTTCTTGACCTGAGCTGCCTGTGGAGCAACAGATCAAGCGCCACTGGCCCTGGAGGAGCCGATGTCTGAAGACAACCTCTCACATGCAGAGTCTTTAACCACATATGTTTTAAAACTTTAACAGTAACTGGTTCTTTTACTTGATGGTTAAATATAAAAATAGCTATAAAATCAGCCATCTATCTCTCTATTGAGAGATTAAAACTTCTCACTTCTCTCTGATGACTAATGTTAGAAGGCACTATAAATAATCATTAGCCATTTAAAAGTATTTTGAAAAGTAGGTTAAATCGCCCCAAAGAAGGTCTTGCTTGTGTGATACAGTAAGTATTCTAGACAAAGGCAGAAGGCCTGAGGACTAGTTTTAGCACTCCCCTTAACCGGCCATCCAACCTTGCTTAAACCATTTCATTAATGCCCTGTAATACCTCGCCTGCCTTGTTAATAAAATGGCGTGATTGGAATTACTATTGGAGTTCAAATTTTTATGGCCACATCTCAAAGTAAACAATACATTTTAAATCTTGACCTCATAGACATATAGACATATACAACTTAAAAAATTTCATGAAATAATACTCTTAGGTTCTGCTACGAGGCCTACTATGTTTTATTTCTCTTGTACTGCATTTCATTATACGGTACGGGTTACGACCCACTAAATTGGCTTTCTTTTTCACAGTATGACCCATAATTTGAGAAATTCTATGTAGATAATTTTTCTGGCCCTTACTCCTCCAAAATTATGGAATTCTAACACCACGGTAGGTGGCTGAAACTACAGAAATTTCCAGATTGTCACCACACGGTAGGTACTTAGTCATAATTTAATCACATTTTATTGTGTCAAGGAGAAATTATTTGAATATTTAAGTCAAGTAATTATAATTACTGAAAGCATTTAGGGCACAGTTCTTCTAGAAATCTTTCCTTATTCTTTTGAATTGTTATTGTACATCATCTGTGCTTTTTTTTTTTTTTTTTTTTTTGAGACAGAGTCTCACTTTGTCACCCTCAGTAGAGTGCAATGGGCATCTTAGCTCACAGCAATCTCAAACTCTTGGGCTCAAGTCATTCTCTTGCCTCAGCCTCCCAACTAGCTGAGACATACAGGCACCTAGCACAATGCTCGGCTATTTTTTAGAGACAGGGTCTTGCTCTGGCTCAGGCTGGTCTCGAACCTGTAAGCTCAGGCAATCCACTTGCCTTGGCCTCCAGAATACTAGGATCATAAGAGTGAGCCACCACATACGGTCCTGCCTTTTTTATTATATTCTACTAACCATACAGCAAATGCTCAACAAAAAAACATAAATTGAGCACTTACTAGACATTGTAAGTATTCAATGTACAGTAACTCATCTCTTTCTTACACTATATAGTTAAAGTACAGATGGAGAAAGAACCTTGGGGGTCTTGAGACAGTCACTGAACCAAACAATAAGTAACAGAGGCAAGTACTCTGAATTCAGAGACAGTGCCTCTAACCCTTCAACTAACTATATGGGTCACCCAAATACATACTATATCTTTTATATATATGATATACTATATAATATATATCACCATATATATGTAATTCTGATATTAAAGAAGAAAAATACTTGATAGAGATCATGTTTCCCCTTTCATGTAAATCCTATGTCACCATACCATATACTAAGAATGTATTTTAAATGAATGAAATACTGTGTGGGTGTGTGCATGTCTGCTTGTCCATTATATAAACACAAAATTTTGTAGGTAGACCTAGATGTTTTTAATGCTAATGCTAACAGAACCTAAAATTGTAATTATGCTAATATTTGATGATTATTAATATGTACAAGTAAGACCATATGGCTATAAGACTACCCACTATACTTATTATTATTATTCTATATTGTACAAGCTCTAACAGCAAGTGAGATTGGCTGAACTTATGTTGGGGCCAAATATATTGCCATTTCATTAAGTGTTTACATTTATTTGGTCACATAAATGGTCAAAATTTGATGGGATTTCATGAATTTAAAACATGAATAATGGCCAGGCATGGTGGTTCACACCTCTAATCCTAGCACTCTGGGAGGTCAAAGCAGGTGGATCACCTGAGTTCAGGAGTTTGAGACCAGCCTGAGCAAGAGTGAGACCCCATCTCTATCAAAAATATAAAAACTAGCTGGGTATTGTGATGCTACTTGGGAGGCTGAGGCAAGGAGATTGCTTGAGCCCAAGAGTTTGAGGTTGCCATGAGCTATGACACCACCACACTCTATCCAGGGTGATGGAGACTCTGTCTCATAAAAAGAAAAAAAAAACATGAATAGTAAACCCAGTTTACTCAAATCAGAAGTATTGATTTTTGTATTGACAAATGGGACGTCTAATGAAAGGTGTATTGAGAAATCCTTAGCATATTTCTAATCTATTGCAAATGACTGACAATAGCCAGGCATGAAAATCTGTACTCTCTTCTCTGCCACTTTTATAGGGTAAATTGGAAGAGGAACAAATAGATAGCTGAACTAACGTTGTGATGAAATGCTATTGGCATATCAAGTAGTTCTTTTAATTGCAGAAGTATAGTTATAATGAGAACTAAAGAATGGGAAACAGACAAAAACTGAAACAGCTAAAGGAAGCATCACAAGTGAATCTTGAGACAAAGAATTAGGGAAGATTTCTTGTAACCTTTCGGGCAATTTATAATCTTTAAAATTCTCATTTAATTACTTATCAATAAATAAAAATAATAAATTAACAAATTCACCAGGTAAAATGAATCTGACACGGATAGCCTTCTAAAACAGAAACAATCCCTCTCCAGACATTTCCATATGTATGTTTGGTATTCAACTACATACCAGGAGTACCAAACTGGATGCAGTTTTCCAGAGTCCTGACATAGTCAGCATCACTAAATTTAATTACATGAAGACTATTGGTTTTTTCCATGTTCTTGACCCATTTATTAGCCTGGCCTTGAGGATCTATCATCAGAGGCCACCTTCTTGCATTCCTGAAAAGGAGAAGAGAGATGATGCTGAGAAAGCTATCATTTGTTTCTGTGCTGTTTAATCATGTACACACCACTTTCTTAAAGTTTATCTTTTATGATGATATTTTACTTTTTAACTCATTATAGAAATCATATTCTTAAAACAGAGACATTTAGGTTAAATGAGCTATCAGAATGGCAACTACAAAAATCATCCTGCAAAGTTAACACACGTTCTTTTACTCTTTTTGGAAAATTACAATCTCTAAATGTTAAATTTCACTTTTGAAAATATTTGCTGTTCTTTCTAATTATGTCACAGTGGCAATCATCCAGTGCACTGGTTTGGAAATGAGGAAACTCCAGTTCTTTACTAGGCCCTGCCATTAATTACTCATGTGACCTTGGGCAAGTCACTTTGCTTCCTTCCTCAGTTTCTACCAGCTATCATTCACACACAGGCACCAAGAAAAGATTGGAACATCACTTCTCTCTCACTCTGAAATCCAAATTATTGAAGATATAATGGCCTAAAAAAAAAGCCAAAAATCATAAATCTTTACGATAGCCAGAGACACTTAAATACTAAGACAATTGTTGACCCAATCTTTGTTTCAAATGGTTAAATATTTAGTATTATCTATGTAGTTCATTACATGCCACGAATTTGCCGAGTGATTGTGAGCTTCTTGTGGACAGGACTATATTCTCTGAAGGTCAAAGCTTTTGCATAATGGAAGAGCTGAAATTAATATTTATTGCTTTACTCTCACACTCATCACCCCTTTTATGATAAGTACAAGAGACACACCCCATGAGGAGCCAGTTTATTTTCCAGGACGTTATAGTCACAGAAGAATTAACCAGTACATGCCACGATCAGATGATATCAATCACATAGCTTCTTGCCTTGTGTGAAATGTTATCAGCAGTAAGATTAGTGTTCTTTTTCCTTTTCTTATAAGTTTCAATAAGCACAAGCCACACTCTGGACAATTTTCTAAAGATACTGTCACACCCTGGAAGAGTGAGCAGAGCAAATTCACACAGCATCAGCAGAGCAAGAGGAGAACGTAAGAGGTGACTACGGCAAAACCCCCCAAAACCAAAAAAAAAAGGAGGGGGCGGGAATGGACAGGATAACATTAAATTTATTCTCATTTTAACATGAATTTAGAACGTTATAACTTGTCCCATGAAATAAAAGTAATCACAGCCTTTTAGCAGTTATCATCTAGAGCCTGATATAAAACATGAAGCTGAAATGGTGAGAAGGCAGTCCTGTCCTCCACTATGAGATTATGTCACATGTTAATCTATGTGGGCTGGCATAGCAAATACCACAGACTGGGTTATTTTCTCAGACTTCTGGAGCCTCCGAGCCCAAGACTGAGGTGTCAGCAGGGTTGGTTTCTCCAGAGGCCTGTCTCCTTGGCTTGGGGATCACTCCCTTCCTGCTGTGTCCTTCTGTGGCCTTTTCTCTGTGGAAGAGCTCCTGGTATTTCTAAGGACACGAGTCCTTATTGGATCAAGACCCCATACTTACAACCTCACTTAAGCTAGTTATCTCCTGAAAGGACCTATCTCCAAACAGTCCCATTAGGAGTCAGGTCTTCAACATGTGAACTTGAGGGGAGGTGCACAGTTCAGTCTGTAACATTAATTATGTGTAGAAAGAAAAGAGATCAGAAGATTAATGTGATATCTTAGATGCAATCAACTGATGAAAAGAGAAGCATATTCCTAAGAAACTAAAGGGAGTAAGAAGGAAAACTAGAAAGAAATAATAAATAAATGAAAGTATTTATTCTTTCACATTTTCACCAAATATTAAAATATTTTTAAGTTTGGAGGATTATGTATAAATGCTAAACAGAATTAATGCTCCCTCAAAGAAATCAAATGACTCATTCTTCTCTATATTGTTTCTCCATTTTTAAAGCTACAACACTCATGTTTATGCTGTTTCTTTGTTAAAAATAGACTTCTTTCCCATCTTTCATGTACAGTCCTACTCGTGTCTCTAGGGCTCAAAAGCTAGGTAGTCCACACAAAGCCTTGTGTGATTTTTTTTTTTCCTGAATTTCTTTAGTAATGCCTCCATATTACATTTATGGTACTGTCACATAATGATAATATTCTATCATGATAATTCTATAATTCCTTAACTGTATCACCCACCTAAATTGTATATTCCTCTGATGGAAGGGTCCATGCTGATTCTTTATTTTTTTTTTCCTAGATCAAATAAAGTTTGCATCCTATAATCTACCGATGTAGAAATAGCAAAACAAACAAACAAAAAAATTGGCAAACACCATAAAAGTTCAATCATTCTAAATATTGAAATTCTCTAAGAGGTTATCCCTGAGTAGAAAATACTCGTCCAATGAATAGCACTTCAGAATCAGAGGAAAGGACTCTGATACTAACCAAGTGTACTAAGCCTATTACAGTCTATCTTACACTGATTACATGTAAAAATGTTAAAAAAAAAATAAAAAAGCAATTATTTGTAGATTATAAAAAGTACATAACAACAAGTGAATGGGAGAAAAGTTAAAACTCAGGAATGACTGGCAAGAGACAGGGAGGTTCCCGAGGAATTTTTTTCTTTATTTCTCTTTGTCTTTCTTTTTATCTTATAGTATAGTGGAAGAACTGCAAAGCAGGTACAGACAGCAGAAATTCATACTCAAGAACTGAGAAAATGACTATGTGTGAGCCAGAGAGTGTGGGGGTAAGTCCATGTTTCTGTTTTGTTTTCTTTCAATCTTTTTTCTCTTCTGTCTCTATCCCAAGGTTAATTCCACTCACAGAACTATACCATGGTAAAAGAAGTGGCACAGTTACATAAAACACTTTTCAAAAACCCACCCCTCTGGACAGAAGAACTAGGAAAAGAGGCCTCTGTTGTTCACAGAATGTAAGGGGAATCTTAAGTATTGTTCTCTTTTCTCTTGCCACTTTGCCCTAGGTGTTGGTATGAAATTGTGCAATAGCACAAGAACATAAAATTCTGAAAAAATATAGGAAAAGATGCTTCTGGGATGAAGCGTAAAGGAAATCCTCATGAGTGAAGACTTGAAGACAGGACTCACTAGTTCTGTGAATGAACAGATACAAGGTCTGAGCTCCCTACCCAAATTATACGCACATTGAATACAACTAAAGTAGCTTACTGAAGTCTTTGAATAATTACACAAATACCAGCCACAGACTATGCCCTGAGTGATGTGTGCTGAGGGGCAGTTCCAGGCAGCATAACAAAAGTTTTCAAATCTGAGCTGACAGTGGAAATGTTACCCACTGATGGAAGACAGAACTGTGGTCAAAACTGATTTGAGTAATTTGATTGCTAAAGCAAAAATCAATCTTATCCAAAAGCTTTTAAGGGTATCCCAGAGTCTCATATTCAAAATTTCTAGGATAAAAATCTAGAAGTATTCAATATAACAACAAATCAGAATGTGGCAAATTCTCAAAGAATAAAGAAGGTGTTAAAATTACCAGGAAAAAATATTTAAAGGAAAACAAAACATTTAAAGCAGAAGTTATAACCATCCTCCATGACATAAAAGTAAACACTTTTGAAATAAATTTTGAAATGGAGAGATGGTGTCAGCAAATAAATAAATAAATAAAAAATACAATAAAAATAAAGAGCGACAGAGTAAAAAGAATCAAATGGAAAATTTTAGAACTGAAAAATACAATAATCTGAAAGAAAAATCCCACTGTATGGGCTCAATAGCAAAAACAAGGTGATAGAGGAAGGGGTCAGTGAACTTGAAGACAGATAAACATAAATGGTCCAGTTTGTATAGCAAAGGGGGAAAAGGTTGAAAAACATGAACACAGCTTCAGAGACCTGTGGAACATTATAACAAATTTAACTTTCATGTCAGCAGACTGTTAGAAGGAGAGGAGAAAGAGATTGATACATTGAACAGTTTTGAAAAAACAATGGCTAAAACTTTCCCAAATGCAATGAAACACAGAAAGCTCAGAAACCTTCAAAAAGAAGAAACTCAAAAAAACCCATACACGAAACATCATAATAAAACTGCTGGGCTGGGTGTGGTGGCTCATGCCTGTAATTCTAGCACTTTCAGAGGCAGAGATAGAAGGATTGCTTGAGCCCAGGAGTTAGAAACCAGCATAGGTAAGGATGAGACTGTTTTTCTATCAAGAGTAATACGTGGGTAAAAAGAACATAGCTAGACTTGGTGGCAAGTGCCTCTACTAGTCCCAGCTTCTTGGGAGGCTGAAGTAGAAAGATTGCTTGAGCCTAAGAGTTTGAGGTTGCTGTGAGCTATGCTGATCTACTGCACTCTAGCCAGAGTGATACAGGTGACACAGCAAGACAGTGTTTCAAAAAAAAAAAAAAATCCTGCTGAACACCGAAGATTTTAAAAAATAATTTTGAGAGCTGCAAGGGAAAACTGATAGATTATTTACGGTGACAATTTTTCAAAAGACTGAAGATTTCTCATCATGGAGCCAGAAAACAGCAAAAAAATCTTGAAGTACTTAAAGAAAAGAACTATCAATCCAGATATCTATATCTAGCAAAAATATCTTTCAGGTATAAAGTTAAAATAAAGAAATTCTCAGATGAAGAAAACTAAGAAAATTTGCCAGCAGATCTGCTCTAAACAAACACTAAAATTCTTCAGCCTAAGAAAAGTAATACCACAAAGAAACATAACATTTTAGAAATAAAGGGAAGCATAATGAAATGCTAAGTATTGTGGTAAAAATAATAGATTCTCTTTCTCTTTTATGATATATGTGCAAATGTTAAGAGAAAAATATAATCTGTGAGGAGGGGGGCTTTCCATGTTTGCTGTATTAGTCATGGAAACAGAGCCAGAGGGTACATACTGTGTATATATTTAATTGGAGTGGTAAAATTACACATATTTATTTATTTATTATGAAGAATTGGCTGACACAGTCATGGAGGCCAAGAAGTCACTATCTATTATATACAGGCTGGAGAACCAGGAAAGCTGGTATGGAATTCGATAGAAGTCCAGAGGCCTGAGAACTAAGGAGCTGATGGTGTAAATCCCAGCCTAAATGCTGGAAGAGAGATGAGATGTCCTAGCTCCAGCAGGCAGATAGAAAGTAAAAGGAATACATTTCTCCTTCCTCCAATTTTGCTTTATTCAGCTTCTCAACAAACTGGATACAGCTCACTCACATCAGTGAGGGGAATTTACTTCATTGAATCTACAAGTTCAATACTAACCTCACCCAGAAACACCTTCATAGACACACCCAGAAATAATGCTTATTCTGGGTAGACCATGGCCAGGATAGTTAATGCATATATAATAACCGTCATATATGCACACATAATACACATGACTCTCTAACATAATCAGGGGAGCATAATGGGGCCCATATGGTTGCAAGACTTCTACATTTTAAATAAAGTAGTAAAATAGTAACTTTAAGGAGATTGTGAAAATTTATAATAAAAAAATGAGGAAAGGGGAGAGCAGAGAGATAGAGAAGGAGGGCTGGGGTGGGAGAAAGGAAAAGCAGAGAGAGGGAAGGAGGGAGGGGAGTGGGGTCTCAGTTTGTGACAAATCTTATACCCTCAATGAATCCCCAACAATAAAAAAAAATGTATAATCGCTTCTTGGCCTTTTGGCTAAGATCAAGTGTTTAAAAAAAAGAATAAGGAAATAGCCAATGGATAAATGAAAATGGGATACTAAAACTAGTGGATTAATTAAAAAAATCCAAAAGAATGAGAAATGGGGAAGAAAAATCAGATGAGAAAACAAAAAATAATAAAATCTAAAACTCACCATATCAATAACTACTTCAAGTATAAATTGTCTAAGCACACTAATCAAAGGAGAGAGTGTGTCAGATTACATAAAGATATAAGATTCAAATGCATTAGAACTGCCATGGTTGACCACCTTCCTACATTGACCACCTCCTTACATTGACCTAAGTTTCAGTGACTGGACATGCACCACCTGCACTTACCAGTAGAGCAGGCCTACTTCCTTATGACCACCTCTGTACGTTGACCAGTTTCTTGCAGTCCCTTGGGTGGTCAATTTACAGAGATTCTACTGTATATAATGCCCACAAGATACCCACTTTAAATATAATAGTACAGTTATATTAAAAGTAAAACAATGGTAGAGGATATATCATGCAAATATGAATCAAAGGAAAGCTGTACCAGCTATAGTAATATCAGAAAAAAGTAGACTTCAAAACAATAAAAATTATCAGGGATATATTATATAATATTACATAATGATAAAAGAATCAGTTCATCAAAAAGAAATAATAATCTTAAATGTACAGGCATTAAACAACAGAGTCTCAAACTAAATGAAGCTAAATCTGATAGAACTAGAGAACAAATAGACAGAAAAACAGCAAGGATGTCAAAGACATGAACAACATTATCAAGCAATTCAATATAATCGACAGAAAGTCCTTCACCTCATAGGAGCAGAATATATACTTTTTCAAGTACATGTGAAATATCCACAAGTATAGATAATATTACCTTAACAAATTTAAAAACAATTGAAATCATACAATTATATTCCCTGAACATAATAGAAATAAATTAGAAATTAAGAAAAAGCAACAAAAAGATATCCTAAAAATCCCCAAATATTTGGAAATTAAACACTATGTTTCGAAATAGCCCATGGACCAAAGAGAAAGTCTTAAGAAAATTAGAAAATATTTTAAAGGAAATAAAATGTAAAATAAAACCAACATCTGTGATATATAACTAAATACTTAATGGGAAATCTATAACATTAAGTCCATAGATTAGAAAAATCTAAAACCAATAAGCTACGCTTGCACCTAAGAAACATGAGAAAGAAAAGCAATGTATACCTAAAGCAAGCAGAAGAAATGATAAATATCAGAGCAGAAATCAATCATACTGAGAACAAAAAAAAGAATGGAGGAAACAATGTAACCAAAGGCTTGTTTCTAGATAGGATCAACAAAATCTATCAAACTCTATCCAGACCAACCAGGTACAAAGAAAGAAAACGGCATAATTCACAATCGCAAAGACATGGTCCCAACTCAGGTGCCCATCAACACATAAGTGGGCTGATAAAATGTGGTATATGTATGCCACAGACTACTACTTAGCCACGAGAAAACTGATGAACTGATACATCTTGAGACAACCTATGCGGAAGTGGAGATCATTCTTCTAAGTGAAGTTTTTCAAGAATAGAAAAAGGAACACCACATGTACTCACTGTTAAACTGGAATTAATCCATCAACACCCATGTGCACATTTGGTAGTAAAATTCAACAGAAACGAGAAGGTGGGAGGGGGCAGGAGGAGGGGGGTAATTCACACCTTATGGGTACACTCAGCTGGGTGAGGGGCACGCTTATAACTTTGATTCAAACTGTGCAAATGCAATTCATGTAACCGAAACATTTGTACGCCTGTAATATTCTGAAATTTAAACAAAAGACAAAAACAAACAAAGAATTTTAAAAAAAGGAAAGAAGACACAAATTGTCCAGTTCAGAAATGATAGAAGAGTTTATCATTATAGGCCATACAGACGTTAAAAGGATGATGATAAGGGAATACTACAAACTCTATGCTCATAATTTCAATAACTTAGATAGATTGGCCAATTTCTTAAAAGACAGAAACTAACAAAACTCACATAAGAAATAGATTCCCTGAGCATACCCATTACTATTTTTAAAATTGAATTTATAGATAAAACCTTTCAACAAAAAATTCCAGGCATAGATAATTTCTTTGGTCACTTCTACCAAACATTTAAGAAAGGAATAATTCTAATTCTGCATAATTTCTTTCAGAAAATAGTAAAGAAGTCTTCCCAATTCCTTTTATGAGGCTAGTTGGCATTTCTCTGCTACTAACACCATACAGACATTACAACAAAAGAAAGCATAGACCATGAACATAAATCCAAAAATCTTCCACAAAACATTACCAAATTGAATGTAGAAACATACAAATAGGAGAATGATACATCATGACAAGGTAGAGTTTGTTCTGGGAATGCAAAGCTAGTTCAATATTCAAATATCAGTATAATTTATCATTCTGGTGGAATGGATATAAAAATCTATAAGATAATTTCAATAAATGCAGAGAAATTATCCAACGAAATTTAACATCCATTAGTGCTGACAATCGTCAGCAAGTCAGGAATGGAAAGGGATGTCCTTCACATGACATAAAGGACATATAAAAACCTATGGCTGATACCACGCATATAATAAAGGACTGCTTTCCCTTATGACTGCGTAAAAGGCTACAATGTCTGATTTCATCACCCTTGTTCAACATACAAGATCAATTATACTGATCAATGCTTGGTCAGTATAATAAGCCAAGAAATAGAAATAAAAGGCATACATAAAAAAGATGGAGGTCTTACAGCTTTTTAAAGAACCTGGATGGAACTGGAGACCATTATCCCAAGTGAAGAATCATAAGAGTGGAAAAACAAACATCACACATACTCTGTACTAAACTGGAGCCAGTAGACCAACACCTCAATGCTCAAATGTGAGAATACTGCAGTGAAGTTCAAGATGGGGGTGGGAGGGAGGAAGAGATAAGTTCCGACCTAACGAGGACACTGCAAGGGTATATTGCACAATTCCTGGGTGAAGCACACAACTACAACTTGGACTTTAATGTTACTAAAGCAAACTATATAATCAAATCGTATATATCCCCATAATAATCTGAAATAAAAAATAAAATAATAATAAAAGCAAAAAAGAGCTGGAAAAAAAAACCATACAGATTAGAAAGTAAGAAATTAAATTGTCACTAATGGCAGACGGCATGACTGTCAATACAGACAATTCCGAGGAAACTAAATAAGAGATCCCAGAACTAACAACTGAGTTTATCAAAGTTGCAAGATAGAAAGTCATTATTAAAAAATAGCTTCATTTTTAATAGATTACTATTTCCTATTTTAGAGTAGTATTCCTATTACTAGAAATAAATAATTGACTAAAATCTTTTGAGTATCATAATAGCACACAAAAATAAAAAAGTACTAAGTAAAAATCTAACAACAAGATACTGATGAAAGAAATCAAAGACGGTCTCAATACATATTATAGAAAAATATACTGTGTTGATGGATTAGAAGTCTTATTAAGTTGTCAATTCTTCCCAAATTGATCTGTAGATTCAGTGCAGTCCCAGCCAAAATCCCAGGAAGATCTTTTGTAGATATTTAAAAACTGATTCTAAAACTTATATTGAGAGATAACAATTAGACAAAACAATTTTAAAAAAGAACAAATACAAAAAAAGCTTTAATAATCAAGGCAATATTTGGTATTTGCATTAATATAGGCAAAAAAATCAATGGAGCAGAATAGAGAATTCAACAACAGACCCACACATGGATAGATAACTGATTTTCAACAAAAATGCAAAGGCAATTTGATACAAAAAGGATAATGTTTTCAACAAACTGTGCTAGAATAACTGGATATCCTCTACCACCCCCAATTCGTGTGTGTGTGTTGTGCGTATGTAGTTACACACAAACATACGTTTCATAACCAGTTAATAACTGTATCAAACTTATTTTACCCCCAAAACTAGTCTTCAAGTAACATCTTTTTTTATTCAAAAGTAAGACAATGTTTGTGACTTCAGCTTATATTTCTTTATAAAAGTAGGGCTTCCATACAAAAAGGTATTATATGAATAATATTTCAAAGGAGATATTTTTCAGTGTAGATAGAAAAGAAAATACTATTTTTATATATAATATACAAACACACACACACATACCAATAATGATTGTGGAAAGATATATGCAAGAAATATTGGTTTAAATAGCTTTATTCTCTGGATGAATATAAATCCTGAATTCAAAATGAACATGCCCTGTATTTACTTGCTTACTACTCCTCTACCATTACTCTTTTTTTTTTTTTTGATAAGAACATGTTTTTCAAAAGAAAAAAAAAGAATATGTTTTCTCTATGTAATCATCCTCTCTCATACTTCCTCTATCAAACATTCTTGAATCCACAAATGCTTTAAAACCAGTGGTTCCCAAATGGAAACTCAATTTTTATAGCATTCAGTGTTCCAAATTTTGACAGTGTTTGTTCTTTGTTACTGTCTGGAGAGGATTGTTATTTAAAGCACTTTTGGGCTTTTGAAAAGTACAGACTTCTAACAGAGCTGCACACGCTCACAGCAGTCTGCATGGAAGGACACCCTATCTGAATGTATGTTTATAGCAGAGGTGCATTTCAGAGAGCTTTGATATTTTTCTCTTTATGAATACACATAAATTCATAAAAACAGACAAGGAAAGGTGTTGTTCTTCTCAGTTATTGTTGTTACTGAAATAAACCTAATATATCTTTCCCCCATAGAAATGAAATCTCATTTTTTTAAAAAGCAGAGTTACATAAGATACAGGTTTAATCTACTTACTAAGCTATTAAAGAATGCTAATCCTTTACCCATGAAAATGTTCAGATATAATCAAATTACATTTAATGTTATCACTAACCTTTGAAATTCTAATTAACCAAGGACCTTTAGGTGTCAGTAGCCCCCAAAGTTAATTATATTCTAATTTGCCCAAGTTTTATAGATTCTTCCAGTTTTCCTAACTGATCAGCTCCTCACTCAGCAGAGATAATATGTGAAAAACACTTGGCACAGGATTAGGTCCTCAGTGAGTGCTCGATATTAGGCATGATCATTATCGGGCAAGGATCTCTCTGGGGCAGGCACTGTGCAAGTAAATAAGATACTTATTTGATACTTCAAAATGATATCACCTTAAGCCTATTTACTGAAACCTCTCAGGGTAAGATTACCAAATAACACTGAGAAAAAAAGCCAAGAATGAAAAATGTTTTACATTGTCTTCTTAGTATAGCTGCTTCCATAACTTTTTACTAATAATTCAACCATTTTCTACCTCTATCCCTTTCAAAACATGTTTTGTCTTGAATAACAACCAGTGAAAGGTTTAAGAGCTTAGGTGCAGAAATATTCACCAACCAGTTCTATTATTATTAAAATAAGGCTGGACTGAAAAGAAAGGTTACGTTCATTTGCTAAAAAATAAGATGAGATTTGGCCTTCAAAGAGTCTTATAACAATTATAGATATCCTGCTAGGTGGAACAATGGTATCTAAATTGCAAATCCAAAAACAATGGAGACACGAACCCCCCCCCCATAAAAACAAAAACAAACAAAAAAAGAAGGCATAACCACAACTGAGTAAGACATGACCAGTTATATACACAAGAGCTTGAGAAGAGCCAAAGCTCTTTCCTGAAAGGAAGACAATAGCAATGATAAAAAAAAAAAGCAGCAAAAAGTTGACCACCTTCAAGCTGAAGTTGATTGGTCCAGCTGGACAAAAGCAAAAGTAAAAGTTGTACTTCTAAAATTTCACATGTGTGAATTAAGCAATTCAACAAGCTAGCTGCGATCCTGTGCTTGTTAAAAACTATTTAGAAATCTGCTGTTTTAGCAGAGAGCTAATACACATATTTCTCATTTATCTAGATTCTCTAATTTCTCCTTGGATTAATTTAGATCATTGGATCAGAGTACCCAGTACTTAATTTTAGTACCCCAAAGAAAAGCTTTGTAATCTCTTTCTCTAAATCTACAAAATAATTACATTTAAGTTTAGTTACTGAAAAATGTTGTCTCCCTTACATATGATTTACTCCATGTGACACAACTTTTCTTCTTTAACTTAGTTATGAGAAAGCTCTAAACTTAATTCAAGGCCCAACTATGGGGATTAGCTTGTCTCACATACCTAATAGGAACTATTCCATTAATTTCCCCTAGGTGACCTCATCAGATTTTATCTTTATATTATAATCAAACTGCATATACCTCAAATCTTTGTAGAACAGTTCAGTGAATAATGCTTAAAGAAATCCTATGTCCAGATAATTTATTGGAGAATAAATGTGTTCACCAGAGTTTTAATATGCATGGAATGATTTTCATAAATACAAACTACATATAAAAACTTAAAGAATAATTAGTCTTCACATTTAGTGGTTAATTCTATTTTAAGTTCACATGCCTCAGTCATTTTTACTTTAAAAAGTACCATTATCATCATATCAATTACTTTTTCATAGTAAACTAACAATTAAAATGGTCATGTAATACAGACCTGAATGTTTCCCACGGATAGTAGGAAATATCTGTGCAATTTTTAACATGATAAAGCCCCAAGAAGACTGGTCTAGCAATAAAAGGTCATGGTCACATGAACTTGGAAATATCACAAATGATGATGGTCCTCATACTGTAACAGGCTGAAGTCCTTGGTTTCTGAGGTGAGAGCTGGGGGAGAGGCTAAGACTGGACAAGCCTCTAGTATTCACTCAGTGCATTCTCTCTGGAGTTTATCTTCTAACTAGGAGATCTTAGAAAAAGTCAGGAATGGCCCAATCAGCCCAGGACCCAGATGTGTATCAATATATTAATAATTAGGCTGGTCCCACACCAGGGACTAAGACAGAATTAGGAACAATACTTAACCCAATCACCACCAACAACCCACCTTTTTTGTACATGTCATTAACCTGTAATTACAGATCTTGTATTTTATGGAAACGAAAATTTTGGACTTCATTTACTTATGGCAGAGTCTTGCTCTATTCATTAAAAATTGAAAAAAAAAGTTAAACAAAAGTCATTTGGTTTGTTTATTACAGTCTCCAATTATATGTATAGGAGAAAGAAGTGATTATTCTTATTTCATTTAGTTGATTAATTTGTTAAGCATTTTTTTAATACTGTAAAAGTTTGCTATCTAAAATCGTTAAAAGATATGCAGATAAATCAATCTACTGATTATTTGATAAAGCTCATTTGGGAGCAAAATAATTTTCTTACATTATGATGATCCCATTATCAATGGAAAATGAGTCAGAAGGTAATCCAGCAATATTCCAAGCTCGAATTGTCACAGCTTCTCCTAGGATGCCCATAAGAGAATAGTCATCAGAGCAGGGGATGTCTCTTCCTTTGCACAAATTTGTCCACTCCTTGGTTTGGTTCTTTAAAACATATGTAGGAAGATACAGAAATGAGGCTAGAGATTACCAAAGGCAAACTTTGTGATTCCTTAATTACACTTTTCCTTTCAGTCAACAAACCATGATGGAAACTCTACCCCAAAAATGATTTGTGTTTATCAGATTTCTTCAAAGAAAATTATAATTTAGGTCAGTTATATACACTCAACATATTCAATATTGAGATAAAGACTAGATTGACCACTTAATGAAGTCAGAATTTTAATCTGGAAAATAATAATTGTTATTATTCTAAAGCTTCACTTTACAAGGTAGTTATAGACCACCATATTATTATACATATTTTCCTTGTATTACAAATATCCAGAAAATACAACATTAAGGTAGAAAAGTAAATCATTTTGAATAATTAGGGTAACAGAAAACAGTGTTTTCTGTCTCTCACATGCCCTGCTGGAGGGACCATGGCAGGGCTATTTGTTGCCAGTAAGTATCAGGGCGCATGTTGGAGTTTGTGATACCCGACCCGGGGCAGAGTCTTCTCAGAAACCAGCAGGGCACTTATAAGCCAAGGTTCATACTCAGAAAGTCAATGCCAAAGTCAAATTTATAGATCAAAGATTTCAGAAATAGTGAAAGACATGACTGCAGAGAAAACAGGTTAGGAAGAGGCAGTAGGTTAGGAAGGGGGTTATGCACAGTGCTGGGAGCAGCCTTCAGGTTGATGAGGATCTGCCTGTACACAGGGTGAAGGCACGGTGGGCACTGCCATCCCCCTCAGGTTCCTGCTGGGTAGGCTGGACCAACATTCCTCTAGGTTTGCACATGAAAGTTCATGGCACTCTGGGGGGAGTTGATGACCTTCATGACATTGATAAAACCAGTTAATATCATGTAGAATGCCCCACAGTTGGGTCTGTTTGATGTTCCCTCCTGATTGAGTTCCGGTTATGCACTTTTGGCGGGAATATCACAGAAACGGTATTGTGTTCTTCTCATTGCATGCCATCAGATGGCACATAACTTCAAATTGTTCATTTACTGATGGCACTAATTTTTATCAGTTGATTAAGCTATTATCTGCCAGGCTTCTGCTCATAATTATATGCTCTTATATGTGAATACAGGTCTGGGGATGGTGGGACACAACACAGAGACACTCAGATAGATGAAAGGCAGAACTCTGCCATTTATAGCAGAAGAGAGAAGGCTGCCACACAGGGCTGCTCAGGGTGCTGGACCAGAGATGGCTATCGTCAAGCTGGAGCTCTGAGTTTTTATGTGGTGAATGATGTGGAGTGAGCTCAGTTTCATAGGCTTGGCTATCCCTGGGTGTTAGGTGTCTGGGAGTCTCTGGAAGCTGCCTATTGTAACCTAGAAGTGTGAGAACCTGATAAGGAAAATGGTTGGGGATGAGGACTTATCAAACTGCCCACAGAAAGGAATACTGGGTTTTTAACCATGATTTACAGCAGTTAAGACAGCAACCGTGAAATATTACATTCCAGCTTTTCCACTGTGAAGTTATTCTTTTTCCCTTCCCTTTGCAATTAACAAGTGATTTTGTAGATAGATACTTTGAAACTATGAAATGTCTTGGTTTTTGCCAAGGATTCCTTTTTAAATTTATTAATTCACATTGCTATAGATTAATCTTTTCATATGTTATTCAATGAGTTCTAATGTTATTATCACTATTTATTGTAATGCTGAAATTGTCCAAAGTTTGGCCAGTAGGAATATCTTTAAGTTAAATTCGGTGTCCTTTTGACATTGTCCCATCATTTGGGGGGCATTATTTTACTCTTACTCAGAAAAGATCTTTCATGTTTATCTTTTAGTAAAGTCCAAGACAACCAAAGATAACTTGTCCTCGTAGGTGTAACACGTAGTGGTAAAGACTGTGGGGCCCAAATCCTGCCTAGTACAGTACTTAATAAATACCATCTGGCTGTTTTGCTTTGTCTTATTTGGGTGCTGGGACTAGGAACAGGTGGTGTGAGTATGTGGGAAGGAGGGGCAGATGACATTTCCAGCTGAGGTTCTGTACACAGTTCCTACTACCATGTTTTGTACTGTTTGTTCTCAGGCTGCAGGTTGGCCTGCAGACATGTTAGGGAGGTACGCAAGCTTTCTTGGATCTAGCTGGATGCTGGGGTAGATGCAGTAGCCAATGATAGGTGGAAGAAGAAGAGAAAATAGAAGCAGTAGCTGCTGTGGGATGTTCTGTTTAGAGTTGACAGTGCAGTATATAACCACAGATGAACTAGAGATTAGCAACTGAAGGGGCCCAATGACACACCTTTAGGGTGCAGCACCAGAGAATAACTGCGATGAGCATGGGGACTCCGAACAAGCATTTCAAAGTATAAGCCAAGGGCTTTGTTGGGTAGTCAGGTAGTGAGAAGTGGAGAACTAGCCACGAAGGGTGTCATCTGTGTGTCTACTGCCACAAAAACAGTTTTTGACATTGATTATTGGCAGAGAAAAGGTTACTTAGAAAGTTCAAATTAATTCAACCCCAGTGCTTGTATCTTCTTAACAGCACTGCAGGATTCTGTTTGGGGAACTGGCATGAGCAGTGCAGTTGACATACTGTGAGCCTGGTTAGGAGTAGAAGTCTGTGAAGGGCGAGGTGCAGTGAGTGGCTCCTGGTTGATCCGTCGGGGAACCTGGGAGTATAAGATTCCCCTGGGAGCTGCCTTGACCAGAGGGAAGGGAGCCTCTTGTTCCCCTCAGCAATAAGGCTGCACAGGAGGTAAGTAAATTCCTGGGCACTTCTGGTCTCCAAGTGCTGGGGAAAGCGGGTTCTTAGGGAGGTCTGACAGCCCCAGTACTGGTTGTTGGGTGTGAAAGTCCCTGGAAGCCAAGAACAGCTCTGGGATGAGCCCTGATGCTGCCACCACAGCCGTCATGCTAAGAATTGATGAGAAACCTTTGCAGAGATGTAAACGCCTGCTCTCCTGACCTGACAGAAACAGATGAAAGGGCGAAGATGACAAAGTAGACTGAAAGCATGAATTCACAGGAGGGACAGTAACATCAGTAACAATCTAGATTGATCTCGTGAAGCAAGGAAGGGATAAAACTGCCTTGAGGCCTTCACAGAGATGCGATGGGATGGGAGGGATGAAGTGGCTACATGCACCCTGCTTCAGACGGTTAGTGGGAGTGCACAGGAGAAACTGGGCTTTGGTTGTGTCTGGTGTCTAATTTGAATGTGGCCTGTATCTGTCAGTAAATTTCAAGGACTCGCGGTCTGGAGCTCAGGGTGCCCTTGAAGTATTTG
>NW_003852495.1:2847191-2872629 GCF_000181295.1 Otolemur garnettii
TGTCAGCGAGGGTGGGGTCGGGAGGAACGGAGTGGGTAGAGCCAGCATACTTTCAGCATGGCTCTGCAGTGCTGGGCAGGAGGAGCCTGTGCAGATGCCCAGGGATGCTCTGGAAGGGTGAGAGTGGCCGCAGCCACTCCTCTGTTCCAGGTCAGTGTGGGAGAGTAGAAAGAGTAAATAGGGTGCAGGTGACCACAGGTCTCATTCCTGCCCTGTCATTAACCAGCTGTGTGGCTTTGAGTAATTTTCCTAAACACTGTAAGGTTCAGTTTCTGAAATTATCAAGCAAACAAATCTATCACTAAACTGGGTTATGTTAAATGTTAACGATCTGAGCTACAAGATGCTAATTCCATAACCCTACATAAGGCGTCCAAAGGTGCAAATGAACAAAGTTAAGAACATGAAGGTCGTGCATCAGGACAAAGGCCACCAGAATCCAAAGGACTAAAGACGGCGTCACTCTCTATCTGAAGATTTCAAACATCTGGGAACAAACAAAACCACAACACTCCAACCAATCGTAACAGTAGTACCAAGATTCAACCCTGCTTAGGAGAAGGTCCTGATGTTAAGTGAGGCTCAGTTGCGGCCACGCACAGCAGATGCTGTGAACTATAGAGCCCAACATACAGGTGAATTATCACACTCTTTCTTTTTGTTTAACACCAAAAATTATTGCCAGATGTTCTAGATTCCTCCTTTTTCTTTATTTTCATCACTTTCTCTCCATTTTCCTTTTGGGTTTAAAAGTTTTCTAAATCTCTCCTCCTGATATGGCAATATTCTGGGTTGGATTCAAGTTTGCCTTTTCTAAAGAGAACTGAAAAGTGTGTTTGGTCTCATTCTGGGAGGAAGTGAAAAGTGAAAGAGAAAAGCTGGAAGAAGAATCAGGATTGACCCCTGGGTTCAAGAGGTGAGCCAGGGAGAAGGGGGCGAGTCAATCGAAGGGAACTCTGGATTTCTCTTCTAAGCAAAGAAGCCACTTATTGATGGGGTTTTAGGCAGGCTCAGCTTTTGCACCCCTCAAATTTCAGTCTCTGAAGTGATTTGAAATGACTTATTGAGACTGATAGGGAGTAGCCGATTGACTGCATTCTCTCTCTCTCTCACACACACATACACACACAGAGCCTTGACAGCATTTTGCAGTACTTGTTTAGGAACTGAAATTTATCATTATAGTCTCCATTTTCAGATTACATTTTAAAGTAGAGTACATTCAGAGTACATTTAAAAGATAAGTAGATGTTTTTTGTTTCTAAAACAATTAGATTTCAGAAGTATATTTTATATAGCATCATTTGGCTTCAAGATAATTTATAGCATAAGTAAAATATACAAACAAAACATTTTTAAGACTATCTGTGTCTTATACTTACCACAAAACCCAAACCAAAATAAGACAAAACCCCTCAGGCTAATATTGGCTGTGAGGAGAGGAAGGTCAGGAGGAGACGGAAGAGTGTCCCTTACCTGCCTGTAGTTAGATGTAAAGGCTCCCAGGTAAGCGACGATTCCTGAGGAAACGAGGATGTCCCCTGTCAAGTTGATGTACAGCTGCCCTAGATCCAGGGCCGTTAGGCTCCACCGGGTCTTCTCGCCTCCAAGGCCTCCAATCAACTGCTCAGCTCGTTCTAGTTTTTTGCTGCACAGGTCGACCTCAAAAATAAGAGTGAGCTTTTGCCAACACTTACACATAGAATAAGTTTAAAGTTCTGCAAGATTTTGCCCTCAGAGATAAATTATTTTTTTAATTACAAACTTCTGCCTCAATTGTTTTAATTATCTAAAAAAAAAGTGACACATCTCAGTATGATACAGGAAAGTTCATGATGTGTTAGAAGGTTTTCGTATAAATTATCTACTTTGATAAAATTTATGAAATTCCTCATTATATTTATCATATAATGCAAAGAATAGTTCTATTTAAGGGAATGACCTATAGCACAAGACACTGAACATGAATTAATAAAGAACATTCTCCTCCCTGCAAATATGGATGCTTTCTCTCCATTTAAAATAATCTCAATGTATATTATTCTAAATACTCTACAAACATAATCCTCACATTTAACTTGTAATTGACTTAATGATGATTTTACAGGTTAAATGTTTAAAAGTTTTAATAACTTGTGCTTATTTACAAAGCACAATTTTCAGTTTGTTAAGTTGTGTTAACCTACTCAGATACTTGCAATTAAGTTTAAATTAGGAAATCAATCAATAGCCGAGAGCACATTTTGTGCATGAGATTGTCAACCAAATATGATTATATATAAGTAGCAATGTGATAAAACGGGGAGGGAGGAGGATAATTATGAAGGTGGCAAACTTGGTGAAAGGCTATTTCAATTTATGCAATAGCAATATTCCAACAGAATATTTGAATTATTTTGATTTAATTTTCAAGTGACCTAGCATCATAACTCTTGGAAGTCAAGATTAAATAAAGCTTATCTTGAGGTTCAACAATAATTCAGATGAAAAGAAGAATTCAATAATTAATAAAAGCAAAAGCATTTAGATTACTTTGGTATAAGAATTTGGCTTATACCTTTTCCTAACGCTATTAACATTTATATTAAATAATGCTTTTAGATTAAAATATATAAAATATTATATCAACTTATTTAGAGACAAGTGTGAAAAAAACAACAGGTATGTAATTGCCAATTTTTTTCTTTCGGGCAAGGTCTCACTCTATCATACAGGGTAGAGTATAGTGGCATAATGGCAGCTTACTATGACCTCCACCTTCCAGGGAAATTTCATGTGATCCTCCTGTCTCAGCCTCCCAAGTGTCGAGGACTACAAGTGCATGCCACTATGCCTCGCTAATTTTTTTATAGAAATGGGGTCACACTGGGTTGCTGAGGCTGGTCACAAATTCTTGGTCTCAAGTGATTCTCCTGCCTTGGTCTCTCAAAATTTTGGGATGATGAGTGTGAGCCACTGTGCCTGGCCAGAATTGGTAATATTTTTGATGCTTCCTAAATTAAATTTTTTCTCTTTTAATTTTCCCTCTTTAACTGTCTTCTGTCTTCCTAGTTTCTTTCCTTGCCTTTTCTTCTTTCAACAATGTTCATGATTAGCTGAGGGTTTTGGACTATGATAAAGTTGCCCTCAGAAGCTACTAAGTAAAAATATTGTAGCTAAAATTTTCCTTCCAAAAGCAGACTTTTAGTACACATATAGCCATATGTTAATTTCATAACATAAGTTTCCAACATTTTATTATGAAATATACATTTCAAACATACAGAATAACTGAAAAAAACTTTGCAGTGAGCAGCTGCACACCCACTTATGGGTTATTTTACTCAAACTAAAACTGATCATTCAAAAATCATGCCATAATGGGTCACAATCTAAAGATTAGTACAATGTCTTATATTCGTGCAAATATAGAAATCTAGGAGAGATGCTCTAGAAAGAGGCAGTACGGTACCACAGGAAAAGCATAGAAAAAGCCCAGCCATTAGAGTCAGTCTGCCTGAGTTCAGGTCTTAGACTTAATGTCTAGAAGCTGGGTTTACCATGAACAGATTGCTAAACCTTTCTGTGCTTAGTTTTCTCAAAATGGTATAAAACGATTGCCCCCTATGCTCTTAGAACAACAGGGCCTGTACTTAATAGGCATTCAAAAATAGTCACTGTTATAAAATGATTTAACTTTTTTTTCTGGAACATAATCAGATCTTAGCAGTTAACTTTTGATCTTATTTTGTTTTGTGAGACAGGGTCTTGCTCTGTCACCCAGTTAGAGTGCAGTGGTATCATCATAGTTCCCTGTAGCTTCCTCTCCTGGACTCAAGCAATCCTTTTGCCTCAGCCTTCCCAATGGCTGGGATTTTAGGTGTGCACTACTACACCTGTATACTTTTTTTTATTGTTTGTAGAGATGGGGTTTCTCTCTTACTTAGGCTGGTCTCAAACTCCAGTCTCCCAAAGTGATTATAGTAGTGAGCCACTGTGCCCAGCCTAGAAGTTAATTTTTGAAAACGCTATCATGAGATAAGTTAGACCAGTGTTTTTAGCCTTAAAACATTTTTATTGGGGGCACTGTATTGCTCTGGGTAATGAGTTCTAATGTCAGCTCTGTCATTAACTATTATGAAACCTAGGTCACTTAGCCCTGTGGGTCTCAATTTCCTTACTTATAAAATGAAAAATGATTTAAATAATCTAGCACAGTATTCTAGTAATCTTAGGTATAGACTGGGAATTTTTTTTTTTTTTAAGAAAGGGCCAGAATTTTAGGCCTTGTGAGCCAAGAGACAAAACTAGGATATTATGTATTACATAGCCATTTACAGTAGGTACTTATTTTAAAATGTCAAAACCATTATTAGCTCATGGGCCATATAAAAGCACCGATAGGCAGATTTTACCTGTGGGCCATAGTTTGCCAACCCCTGGCCACAAAGAAAACAGGACCGGTAAATTACACGCTGGTAAAAACATTATTCTTATTTACAGTAATTGAGACTTTGCTCATCTTTCCCTGATACATCCCCAGGTATCAGAACATACCTGGTTTTCCAGGTCAGCCTTCTTTTGTTTATTTAACTCAAGTGTGTCCTGAAGCTTAGCCAGTTTGTCCTGCACTTCCTTCAGGGCGGCCTGCTTCTTTTTAAGCCCGTCCATGGCAACTTTAAGCTCCCCTTCAGCTGCAGCCAGTTTTATCTTTTTGGGAGCTACTATTTTTGCCACTCTGCAAAAAAGAAAATTAGAATATTCACTACCTATTTAACATTCTCGTGCACACTTTCTAGCACTGAATTCACTTTTCTAACATCCTTACTATGACTCACTTCTTTATCTATAAACAGAAATGTGTACTGTTTTCTGTGTCCCATATTTCATCAAAGAATTAGCCAAACTTGATCCCAGACATAAGAAATGACTATACATGTTGTTTTTTAAATAAATATTTTTTTACCCAAAATAACATATTGCCAAAGTGAATTTTGGTGACTCTGTAAAAGGAGAATAGAATATTTATGTAGAATATCACAATCTTAGTGGAAACTAACCCAAATGGCTGGAGCTTAATTTTGATGATGAGAAAGTAAAGCATTTTATCTTTGTTATTTTACTTTTTTAAAAAAAAGTCCTAGAATATACTCTCAACCAAACACAGTTATCTTATAAATATGAATGAGCAACAAAAGAGATTTTATAGCGAAAAGGATGAATCTAAATTCTCTTCTCAGTATCTGGAAAATGAAGTCAGTCATGTTATCTTTCTAACTAAATGATAAAACATGATAAAACATTAAATTAAATGTATGATTAACACAATAGGTCACGGTCTGAAACATACATAGCATTACTACAAATGGATAATGATTCGAACTGGGTATGACTTTGAAAAACATCCAGTAATGGTCGTTTTTTGAAGGATAATAAATATTACTCTGTGAATGATACTTGTTCTCATACAATCGTCAATAAAAGCTCCTCATCTCCCAACAATATATTATGAAAGTGGTTTTCAAAGGGGCCCCGGGGGGATCCTGAAGACGTGCAGCCCTTGGGGAGCTGAGGAGGTCCTCCCTGTGCAACTAAATATCTGTGTGGGGCTGGATTTTCTCTCTGTCCCTTGACCAAAACAACATATTATGACAGGTAGAATAAAGATGCACATACAGGAATCTAGTTGTCTTATATTAAACCACTTATTAAAGAGATTGACAAACATAAAATTTCACTCTTTTAATTATTGTTCTTTACTTTTTTCAGGAAAATAATTTCTAAAAAATAAGTTATTTCTATGAACATGTACTGTTGTTATTGCTATCTTAAATTAACAAGCATTTAAGAAATTTCTCCATTTTAATTTCTAATATAATAAATATACAAAAACTTTTTGGGGCCTTCAGTAATTTTTAAGAGTATAAAGGTGGTCCGGAAGTAGTGGTTCACACTTGTAATCCCAGCACTTTTGGAGGCTGAGGCAGGAGGATCACTTGAGGCCAGGAGTTTAAGACCAACCTGCCAACATAGCAAGACCATGTTTCTACAAAAATTTGAAAAACAGGCTCAGTGTTCGTAGCTCAGTGGCTAGAGCACCAGTCACGTACGTTAGAGCTGGTGGGCTTGAATCTAGCCCAGGCCTGACAAACAATAATGACAACCACAACCAAAAAATAACTGGGCATTGTGGCGGATGCCTATGGTTTCGGCTACTTGGGAGGCTGAGGCAAGAGAATCGCTTAAGCCCAAGAGTTGGAGGTTGCTGTGAGCTGTGATGCCACAGCACTCTACTGAGGGCAACATAATGAGACTCTATCTCAAAGAAAAAAAAAATTGAAAAACTATCCCAGTATGGTGGTGTGCACCTATGTTCCCAGCTACTTTGGAAGAGGAGGCAGGAGGATCACTTAAGCCCAGGAGTTCTAGGCTTCAGTGAACTGTAATTGGATCACTGAACTCCAGCCTGGACAAAAGAGACCCTATCTCTTATAAAACCAAATCAAACAAAAAGAGTAAAAAGAGTCTGGAGTCCAAAAAGTTTAAGAACCACCATATTATTCTATTCTCCAATAAATATGTAAACACAATGCAGATTCAGACACGATATTCCAAGAAGCCTTTCACTTATCCAGCTTTTCAGTTTTATCCTATTTAACTGATCAAATGTGAAAATAAAACATACCAGCCAGGTTTCCTTTTATCAGGACTTACCTATCATATGAATCCATTGCTATGACCCATTTGCATAGACCTTCAGCTGCTGTAGAAGCATTTCTGATCTTTTCAGGAACAAAATCTGGATTTGGAATATAATTTTTTCTTATTATATTCATATAAGCTTGAGGAATATTGTCCTTGTCATATTCATGTAGTGACTGTAGAAACCTGATGTCACCAAGGAGTCTCTTTGCTGGGCCCCAGAAATCCTCAATTTTTTTTCCTGAACCTGTTGGGTCAGGAATTTTGTCAGCTTTGATGCCTTTCAAGATGCAGATAGCTTCCATGACAAGCTTGACACCAGCAGGTGGACTCTTCATGGATTTTACCACTGTAATATCCTTGAAATAACAACACATTATCTTAAAAAAGAAGTATTTGCTTATATAATTTATATATTCATTTTCATTGGCTCCTATTTTCAAACCAAGTCCTAAGATACAGAAACTCCTTCTGTTCATTGGGTAGAAATGGTGATGATGATAGAACTGTATCACAAAGTGTTGAGGATTTTGTCCCAAAGGAAAAAATTAAAAACCAAAAAGAATAAGAGGAAGATAGCCTATGTGAGATACCTATAACTTAGAGTCTACTTCAGAAACACATAAAGAGAGATTTGAATATCACAAAGAAGAATTTTGTAGCTTCTTAAAAACTATAAAAGTAATAGATGCCTACTGCCAACAGTAGAAAAATGCAGAGAAATTATACACAAAAAGGTCTCCTACAATCCTACTACATATAGTTAACTACTATTAACATTTTTGTTTATATTCTATTTTTGTCTATGTGTATATGTTATATTTTAAGCATGATGGTATACATGACATAATGCTATTTTAAAACCAGCTCTATTTTTTTTTCTTTCTTTTTTTTGAGACAGAGTCTTACTCTGTTGCCCTGGGTCGAGTGCTATGGCATCATAGCTCACAGCAACCTCCAACTCTTGGGCTTGAGCAATCTTCTTCCCCCAGCTTCTCAAGCAGCTGGGATTATAGGCATGCACCACTATACCTAGCTAGTTTTTCTATTTTTTAAAATGGTTTTCAAAATATGATAATACAAGAATATATTTCTTATAATACAATTTGAGTTTTGCTGCTTAGAAAATTTTTACATTCCTATTTTAGAAAGTACAGGTAAACAGAAAAAGTGTACAAATAGAAACAATTTATCAAATAATCTATATTTTTCCAATGTATGCTTACATTAATATAATAAGAATCATATTGTATTTATAAATTTGCATACAATTTTTGTTAATCACTGTCATGAATATCATATTTTTTAGTACATAATGTACACCCATGTTTTTGGCCTAAACTTTCAGGAAAAAAATCTTTCATTTTAATCTATTTTTTAAATTTAATTTTTAATTAAATCATAACTGATTACATTTATGAGGTACAATATGATTTAATATACAATGTGGAATGCTTAAATCAAACTGATTAACATAACCATTACCTCATTACTTATTTTCTGTGTTAAGATATTTATAATTTATTCTTATTTTGAAATAGACCCTTGTGTTGTGTGTATTAGGTGAGATCCCACCAAATGCCCTCCCTCCTCCGACCAATCACCTTCCCACTTCCCTCTCCTCTCCTTGCTTTCCCCTCCCCCCTTTTAAACTATATTTGTGTTTTATCATTTGTATGAGAGTGTGTTTATATATTGGTTTCATAATAGTATTGAGTACAATGCATACTTTCTTTTTCATTCTTGAGATACTTTACTAAGAAGAATATGTTCTAACTCCATCCAGGTAAACATAAAAGATACAAAATCTCCATCTTTTTTTATGGCTGAATAAATTTTTAATAGAGACGGGGATCTTGTTCTTGCTCAGGCTGGTCTTGAACTCCTAAGTTCAAGCAATCTACCTGCTTCAGCTTCCCGGAGTGCTAGGATTACAGGCATGAGCCACTGCGCCCGGCTAAAATCTGCTCTATTTCATTAACAATATATACTGGACATTCTTCCATGCTAGTAAACATTGATTTTTAATGGCTACATAGGGTTCCAATGTAGATACACATCACCATTCTACTACTTTATCTGTGGGGCTTTTACTCAATTTTTCCAACATTACAATTGCCATGTTGAATTAACAGCTTTATACCTTTTATTTTTAAAGCTTTTCACACATATTGACAAACTGCTCTCTAGAAAGCATGTAAGCCTGCCTATTTCATTAGTTACTCCCTCAGAAAAAATGGTAGGCATCCAAGTAGGCAAAAAATAATTTTATTTTAATCTATATGTCCTTAAGTATAAGTAAAGTAGGATATATTTTCATGTACTTATTGACTATTTGTATTTCCTCTTTGTGGATTACCCACTTACAACATTTACTATCCTATCCTAGAGCTACTTTTTTTCTCCTTGATTTGTTAAGAGTTCTTTACATAGAGGCAAATTAATCCTTTGTTTGTGAGATTTCAAATATTTTCTCAAGTGTTTCTAAATTCTTCCTATGGTGTTATGTCCAACAAAATGTGTTGATTTTTAGGTACTAAAATGTATTACTTTAAAAAAGTTTATTAATTTTGAAAAATACAAAGAGTATATAGAGCATATAGATTTCAAATAGCATTGCTTAGTGAGTTTTTTCCCCTTATTTCTCTCATGCCAAGGGAATCCTAGGTGCCGATCCACTCCAAGATTATGTTTTTTTATTTACACTTCAAAGTTATAAACATCTGACCTACACTTTCTACTATTTTATAATAATAAAGCTATTTATGTTTAAATTTCTGTTTGAAATCCATTTTGAAGTAAGTTGTGAAGAAAGGCTCTTCCACTCTTCTCTCCCATCACACCCCAAAATTTAGCCAAGATTCCTCGGACTATTTTAAAAAGCTACCTTTATCTTTCGAAATTGAAATATTTCCCTTCCACATCTTAATTTTTAACACCACATTTCACCAAATCTAAGATATACTATTATAAAATAAGTCTCTGTAAAACACATTATTATTTTATGTATCGCCCCCCTCTCCACCCACTAGCACTGATATATCTACTTTAAATACAGTGGATATAAGGGAAGGAGCTTCATGTACTAAAATAAATGATGGACTTCTAAAAGCAGCCATCTTGGTAAGTTGATCCCAATTATAATCATGCCTAAATATGAAAAAGGTGCACCTTAGAATCCTAATATATACTTGTATCTTACACATCTGTCAGTTACTATAGTGCAAAGTTGTGTAAATTCTCAAAAAAACCCCCACCTGTTGCTTGGTGGTAGGTTCTATATCAGGCAGCTTTCTTCCTTTTCAGTAGGGTCTTTGACATACACATGTGTTTCTTTTCTCAGGTGGATTAGGGAATCCTTTTGCCAATTTTCAAATGACTTCAGGTTCATTAAAGGTGGACAGACAAACTAAGACTGCACTAGACAATGCTAAGTACTTCCTCCAGCTACGACGACATGTTTTCTAGAAAGCAATGTCTACGCTCTTACCTGTGCAGTGAGAGTGTCCAGGGCGGACAGTGCTGACTCTAATATCGGCAAGGCCCCTGCCAGGTCAGCATCACATTCGTCTTTGATGGCTTTGGCAGCCATAGCTTGTTCATTTGCTACAGTTTCATCGGCTTTCACTATTTTTTCAGTTTTGGCGACTTCTACAGACTCCTTCTCGATGATCACCATCATTTCATCCACCTCTTTGCTGGCAACTTTTAATTGAGGATGCAGCGCCTCCAACTCAATTTGCATCGTGGCTACTTGAGATGCTGCAGAATCCAGCTTATCCAAACCCACTTCATACCTCTTTTTCATTTTCATGACCTCACTGAAAGCAAATGGACACACAAGGGTTGTTCGTGAGGCTTGTATCCCACATTAAAGGAAAAAAATTAAGTGTTCTTGAGCTTTTCAGACTTTCTCAAGGCATAACTAGCGAGTGTTGTAAAAGATTTTCACATAAATTGACAATTCGTCAAAGAATAAGAACTCTAAAACCCTGGGTTGTGAGTGCTTTAGAGAAGACAGAATGCCAATCATTTGTGTTTTATCTAACATTTTCTACAAATATAACAGAAATTCAAAACAATAAAAAGATAAGGAGTCTCCTGTATCAAAATGAATGATGGACCTCTAAAACTTGCCACCTTTGAAAGCTGATTCCAACAAGATTATTCCTTCTTATGATTACTTACTGTAAATAAACTTCAATACTCCAAAATATATTATTTTGAATGTTGCAAAGGGTGAAAAATGATTTTAAGATGTATTACACATCTTGAAATAGGTGTAATTGCCTTATTAAGGGAAAAGTGACTAAAAAGTGAATAAAACTCAGTACCCTTTTTGGTATAAAATGACTATAAAATAATAAATGATTAGAAATAATGTGATATTTTATCATAATTTAAAATTTAATATTTTAATTATTTAATCATCTGCATTCATTTATGTTCTCTCCCTAGAGAGAGCACTTTTCTTCTTTATAATTTGTTTCATTTAAAAATATTTGATATACCATGATATCCCAAAGTAAAAGATGACAAATTTTAGAAACCTACCTCAAAAAACAGGCTAGAGTAGGAAACTAGGTTGAGTTGGAAAAGGTAAACAGGAAAACATTGAAAGGATTGTCACAAAAAAAAACTTCAGACGTGAGAGCATGCCATATTTTTGTTACATGTTGAATTCCTTGTGAGTAAGCAAAATGTTTGAGAGTATTAGGAACTGAGGGACTAGACATACAATACCGGATTATCTGTGAGTTTGGCTTAGTTGAGACCTTGTGCAGCAAGCACAGGAAAGGTCAGGGTCAGGACTGTGGCTCATCCCATGGGACTGTGATGCTTTGTTAGCTTAACCCCTGATTTATAGGTTATAACCTTGCTAGTAAGAGATCTGAAAGCTTCAGTTGGTAAGGAAAAAGTATTCGTAGGATACAAATGCTCGTTGAAGTAAAGAAGAATTTTTTTTTAAGTTGGCAAGGCATTTTGAAAGGAAAAAAGTTGAGATGTTTGAAAATTTCAAAAAATTGTTTGGAAAATTGGAAAGGCCAACAAGAATATTTCTTCCTAAAAGACCATGACTCTTTTAACCTGTAAGTTTGAACTTACAAATTGTAGGTTTTAACTCTTCATATAAGTTTGGATCTCACTTTTATAATCTTTCTGTTAGGGTGGCGAAACATGGTAAGCACACAATCAAACATGCATGATACTCAAAATTTCATCAGAATATTCAAGCGCTGTTGTTCCTCTTGATTAGGAAAATATAGGGGTGGAGGGGGAACAAAATTCCATTAAATTAAAGATCCTAAGCTCTATAAAGAAAGAATTTATCTTGATAGCCAAAGAAATAATGAAATCCAGCCAAGGTAGGTAAGAAAACTTGGTGGGAGTTACCAGTTTCACTAGGTAGATGAAAAATTCCTAATAGCATGATTTAGATACAGGGCTGTGGACCATGGAGACTAGACAGTCCAGCAGGAGAGACTGCAGCAATAATCACTGTTAATGTGGATAAGAAGTTTCCTATCTGTATCCAGGTAGCATGCTGCCCATATAAGGAAAGGTGCTTGAAATTGCTTGAGACAGCAGGTTAGCCACAGGGAGATTTAGAATTAACTATAGTAAAATCAGACTCGGTATTAATACTTTTATTTATCTGTGCACATTTGGTGTTATAAGTCTTTAAAAGAATTTGGTCTGCTAAATTCATAGATCAGGCTTAAACTTCTAATATAAATCATCCAACCGAGTGATAGATTTAGATTTATGTTTTTAATAAAAATCTCACTAATTTTATACATAATATTCAAACACTTTAAAGAACTACAGGTTCACTCACCATATGGGTAAGTTTAGCTTACTAAATATATAAATTATTTAAGTATCTAGTAAAGTTTGATTTATAAAATCAGCCCATAAGAGAAAAGTAAAATAATATATTAAAATTTTTGTTTACATAAGGTCTTGAATGTAATCAAACATTAAACAAAGGCCCTTTTAAAAGTGACCACTAAAATTTTCTAAGTTTCTTTCTAGTTTGATGTTAATGTTTTTAAACTTTAAAATATATATACTTAGTTTTAACTTTTATTTATTTGTTTATTTATAGTTTTTAATTTTTAGGACCAAAGAAATGTTTGAATAAACTTTTCTGCACATAAAAGTCATCATTAAGCTACCAGAGTGAGCATAAAAGCTCACATTGCTACTTTCTATAGCACATAAGTTTACTGATGTTTATATTGATATTTTCAAATGAGAGTTTAGTAGAGAAGGAAAGTTGGTCACGTTTATTAAGTGGCTCTCCCTGGGGTCCCAGGTGTTCAGTATACAAAGAGAGAGTTTATCTATTATCTAATTACTTGTCAAACAAAAATCACTCTCCAGGAGTTTTTCCTCAGTATCACAGCCAAAGTATCTATACCCCAGAGCTCAAAGGCACACCTTTTTCCAATAAATGTGATTATGTGCTTATAATGTGCTATATATGTGTGTACATATATATTTTTTTCTTTTTTCTTTCTTTTTTTTTTTTTGATACAGAGTCTTGCTCTATTTTCCAGGCTAGAGTGCAGTGATATCACTGCTAAAACTTCTAGGCTCAAGGGATCCTCCTGCAGGGACTACAGGTGTTCACCACAATACCCGGCTTCATTTATATGAAACAAATCTCTGTTACATTTTAGCTACATTATTGTTGTAGGCACGGATATTTTTAAACTATCATAGCTTTCTTAAAAATGTAAAACTTCATTTTTACCTTCTTTTCTTTTCTAACAGCAGTTTGAAGGTAGAGATTAATTCAAGATAAGATGTAGGAGTCACATAATTGTATCTTTGAAGTTCATCAAAGAAAGATTTTGATAAATTTACTGTAGAAGTGTGAAAGCTTTTACACATGTCGATACAGCCATCTCGTATTTCCTCTGACATCTCAATTTCTTCCAAGAATCGTGAGGCAACTGCCTGTAGTGCATCTTCAGGCCATGACTAAATGTGAAATAAATTCCTTTAGTACTTTATCAAGGTTGCGACTGAGTATGAGTCTGTTACTACTTTATCCCGCTACAATTTATGGATAGTGGAGACAGAGGGGAACAGCATGAGGGATGGGGTGGGAGAGACACATTCACGAAGAACTTTTCCCAGGTATTTGCATGCGAAGGGCAGGGAGCCAGTAGCCAGTGCATGTAACATTCACTCTTCATGCTTTGTTCTGGGATTAGAGAAATTGTTCACGAGTGTTGCAGGAGTGAGGAAAGGGAAAAGACTTAAACTTATGCAATGTCTATTTGCTGTGTGCATTTTACCAGTATTATCTCATTTAATTCTCCTGCCAATTCTCTGAGGTTCTGTAGGCATTATCCCTAAAATAGCTTCCACATCCTTCCCCTCTATCTACCACAGCCATCCTAATCAAGTCTGTTATCATTTTCCTGAACTATTCTAACAGTATCCTAATGCCTTTCATTCTTTACATAGCTGTAACATACTTCCCAGTTTACCACCCTTCAAAGACTTCCAGCATTCCTAAAATAAAATCCAAGCCAGTCTGCCCATCTCTAACCTCATTCATCCTTTCTCACCTTTCCGACCTCAGTACACCCTGCCCAGACCCATCCCTGAGCTCCTGTCACCCTGCTTTTCTCTCCCCGCCCCTTCCATGCCTTCTGTTCAGCCACTTGCCTTCACTACTTTCTGCCCAGATCTTCTTGGTCCTGGCAATTTTTGCCTTTCAGGTTTCCTGTTAAAGGTCACCTGTTCAGAAAGCCTCTTACTCCCTAAAGCTACCCTGTGTGGTAGAATTATTTTTTGCCCATTTTGCTGTAGATAATAAGCTTGATGAGAGCAGAGGTCTTGCCTATTTCATTTGCTGCTTCGTCTCCAGCTTTTAGAATGAGATCTGCTACAAAGTAAAAAAATTCAGTAAACCTGCTTTGCGTAAAAATCATAATGAATTTTACCAGGAGGTGGAAGTACAGAGAGGCTATGCAAATTTGCCAAAGTTATAAATGCTTGTGTGTTCGAGCCCACCTTTCCTACTGAGGAGGGAGCACGGTGACCCACTGTTGAAGCTGGAAGGGAGAAGGAAATTACTTTTCCCACTGGGCCAGCTGCTCTCCCTTTGCTGCCCCACCCAGCCACCCCCCACCCATTCACTGCCTTTGGCTGCTCATCTCTGCTTCCTGATACTGAAGTTTACTACAAAAAGCATCACTCAGGCTTTCTTCCCTTTGACTTCTGGTAGGTGTAGCAAGTAGAAAGAGATTGGAGGGTGGAAGAAGAGAGAGGCCGCCGAGGTATCTAGGTGCTCCTTCCCTGTCTAGCGGTAGCTGAGTTCCCGGTTCCTGGTGCCTGTTCCTGTCAGGAAGCCCTACAGCCATCTCTATGAATTCTCCCGAACTCTCACGACAGACACTCTTCCCGCCTCTGCCCCTCGACAGTCAGGGATAGTGACACTTCCTGCTATTGCTCTACCACTTCCCGAGTGCTCCAACAGCCCGTCTTGGCTCCCTTAACCTGGCCAACACCTCCGTGAATAGTCCCTTTGGGATCAAACGTGCTCTGATTCCTGTCAGGACCTTGACTGATACCCACATGTAGCCTACCACTTTCTATAATACTATCACATTTATTCATAAATATTTTCTATTATCATGACTTCATAAGTGTTATAATTTCATTACGACTAATCAGAAAATTCTGCTAACCTACACTTTTGGGGTACAGTCTAAAAAATAAGTCATGATGATGATGATGATTCAACATTTCTAGAAATCCATCTAAAATGTATATACAATACCTGAAACCAGTCAATGGTACAGCAGTTAACAAGAGCAGGGAACTTTCTAAGACGAATCCGAAATGCATCTCCAATCGGACTCATGGCAAGGACCACGTGCAGTTGGTTGCGGCAGCGATCAATAAACATGTTGAAAAGGGCGATGGGGCTTCCATCTGTTTGCTTGGTTTTATCTCGTTGGCGATCCAACTGACGCATCTTCTCACATATCTCTTGCTTCTCATCTAATGCAAAGAGATTTGGAATCTCTCCAGCATTTAGCAAATTGTTGACATCTTCAAGAAATGACTCTTTTTTAATCTGAGTGTCTGTAAACAGGAAGACACCCTGCATCTCGCCTTCAGCACATTTCCTGAGGATCACTTTTAAATCCTCTCGCCATTCAACAGTACCATAGCCCTTGGCAATTTCAACCTGGAAAACTGAATAATCAGCCATGTGGGCAGCTAATCTGGTGACAGACTGCCTTCCGCTGCCGCCAACTCCAACCAGGAGAGCATGGCTGCGGGGCTGCTTCAGAATCCTGGAAATCCTGCTGATGTGCTCTATGGCAAATCGAAACAAGACGAGGTTCATGGTTTTCTTGCTGACATTGTTGTATTCTTCTAGGTGACTTTCTACTATCACTCGAAGGTTATCTACATCTGAGATTTCTCGGTAGTTGGTATCCTCTCTCTTGGGATCATGGAAATCACAAAACATTAAGCTGCGTAAGTCATCTTCTTCCACCAATCCATCTTTATTAAAATCCAGATTTCTAAAAAGCTTGTGAAAATCTTCATACATATGAGTTCTCAAAATTTCTTGAATGTAGCTGATAAGCCAACTTCTGTCTGCATTATCCAGAAGGCGATCATAATACACTCTAAGGACCTGGATAGTAGTTAAAAGGCTGTTTTAGGAACTGATTCTTTTTCTGATATTTTAAAATTATTTCTGTGGTGATTTCAATATAAAATGTCTTAAGAAAATTTCTATGGGTTTTATTAAAAGTATATCTAAACAATTAGGACTGATTCATAATAATGTTTATTTTAAATATGAATTTTGACTATATATTTGGAGTAATAAATCATTGCATTTGGTTATTAATAGATGAAAGGTAATTCCAGGGAGCTGAAGTAGATTATAGAGATGCAAGGAGATTTAAGGCCTTGAGAAGGTAAGTGACTACCTTTGCTGGTCACTTAGATGTGGACAAGAGAGCTAGGCTCTCGTATCTGGGGTTTCTCAATTCTTTCCCGGGATATTTCCTTATCTAAGACAGATAATATGTTGAAAGTTATTGACAAATCAACAGACATGAAGTTTTTTCAAAGAGCACATTTTCTAGAAGAGGAAATATCTTGGGAGTTGTTCTGATATTTGTTGATTATTTTTGTTGTAAGTCACTGGAGGGGGTAATAAAGAAATATAAATTTCTCATTTTATGCACATGTTAAGGGATTTCAGGAAACATCAGGCTTGTCCCATATAACAACTATTTCCTCAAAGGGGTATGAGTATCCCATGGTTACAGTCTGTTTTGGATTGAATTGTGTCCCTTCCCAAATTCTCTTTTTTTTGTATATTTCAAGTTTTTTTTTTATTAAATCATAACTGTGTACATTAATGCAATCATGGGGCACAATATGCTGGTTTTACATACAATTTGAAATGCTTTCATCAAATCCTTCCCAAATTCTTATGTTGAAGCCCAAACCATCAATGTGACTAAATTTGGGGATAAAGCTTTAAGGAGGTAAATAAGGTTAATTGAGGTTATAAGGGCCTCTGATCCAACAGGACTAGTGTCCTTATAAGAATAGGAAGGGACATTAAAGTTCACGGTCACTGTCCCAGTCTCTCTTTCTCCTTGAGGAAAGAGAAGGTGGCTTTCTGCAAGCCAGAAAAAGAGCCCTTGCAAAAAACCAATGCTGTTGAAACTGATCTTACTTCTGGTCTCCAGATTTGTGAGAAAATTAATTTCTGCTGTTAAGCCAATATTATTAGTCCGTAATGGCAGACCAATACATGTGTGACATAAGCACTGCATATTTTGTCAGCAGAACTTTGGGTCCTGACTCCACTCTGCCATTTTGGGCAAGTCACATAAATCATCTGCATCAGGAAGCGTGAAAACTTTTCGTTTTGCTGAAATACATTTATCTATTTGTTGGGGGGGGGGTGTTTCTGCAGAATAGCTATATTTAACCAGCAAACGAGGTGATATGTGTACTTAAGTTTAAAAGCAATGGAGAAGCCAAAGGAAATGAAAAGCAGTGAGCCAGTGGTATACCTTGAAAGTCATTTAGTGAAATTACATTAGGTTGCCTAGTGTGGCAATGATTTTTGGAAAGGAAAAGTATACCTAGAATAGTATGTGACACAGATTAGACCGTGAAGAAATCTTTTTTGAAATGAAGCACAAGTTAGAGTATTGAGCTCAATCCCTTCACGTTTTTGGAATGTTGAGGATAGTGTGCCAGCCATTGTTCTCAGCACCACAGATAAATTGGTGAACAAAAAGGAGAAATCTCTGCTCTCTTGGAGCTTGCCTGCTGTCTGAGGGAAGTGGACCGTAAACAGGACAAATACATTAATAGCATGTTAGAAGTTAATAAATGTTATGGAAAGAAGGAAAATAAAACAAGGAAAGAAAATGGAACTTCTAGGGTGTGGGCAGGATGTCAGAATTCAGTACTCAGTAGAATGGTCAGTACAGGCCTGAGTGAGAAGGAAACATTTAATGGAAGGCAGGGAGGGAGGTAGCTGAGAGGATCACTGTCTCGGGGCAAAGCATTTCTGACAGAGAAAACAGCCAGGAGTCCTGCGCTGCTGGTGAGAGCAAGTGACAGGCAGCCTAAAGGGAACAGGGGAAGAGGCACACGGACCAGGTCCTATGGGCACTGGACTTCTCATCTGAATTCCTCTGGATGAAGGAGAGTGCTATGGCAAGGTTTTGAGCTGAGGAATTTAATTCAAAACATTTTATATACATATATATATATAAATATTAAGTAGTCAACCTCATTAAATGTCCAAAGACCTTAACAGCCATGTCAAATCTCAATCTGACATCTAAAACCATATAAAATACGCCAAATGCTATAAAGTAACTGTATGTGCCATAAATACATGACAGCACACACTTGTACAAACTACCCCCGTGATTAGAAGAAAGCACTGGCATGTATAATCCCAAGTGACAGAGCACGGTACGTAGTAAGCCTGCCTTCCTTTCTCCCTTTCATTCATTCACCAATGTACATTGAGTGCTTTCTGTATGCCAGGAGCTGGGGAAATCAGTGAATAAAGTTGCTCCTCTCAGAAAGCCTCCATTGTAGGAAAGACAGTAAGTAGGCCACAAATTTAGGTGGCAGGTGATGTTCAGTGTTATGAAGAAGGGTGCAAGGGATGGGTGATAGAGCTGAGGGGTGCAGGGATGACCCAGTGCCAGCTTGGGTGATAAGGGATATTTGAGCAAAGATCTGAAGGAGCTCAGACGTGAAGCTTTGTGGATAATGGAGAAGAAGTGCTCCAAGCAGAATGAATAGCAAAAGCAAAGCTTCTGAATTGGAGGAAGCAAGCTGCTTCCTAGAATAAGATTCACCCAGGACTAAACGCTGCTCTAGGCGATACATTCTGCTATGGCCTAAAGTTCTGTTTTCCTGAAATTTATATGTTGAAATCCTCACTCCCACAGTGATGAGATCAAGATGTGGGGGCCTTTGGGAGGTGACTAGATTAGAGGGCAAAGCCTTCATGAATGAAATTTCTGGCTTTATGAAGGAGACCAGAGAGCGACTTGTCCCTAGCACCATGTAAGGACGCAGTGAGAAGGCACCATCTATGAACCATGAAACAAGCCCTCACCAGACATCAGATCTTCCAGCATCTTGATCTTGGACTTCCCTATTCCAGAACTGTGAGAAATAAATTTCTGTTGTTGATAAGCCTACCCAGTTTAAGGTACCTTGTTATAGCAGCTGTAACACACCCAGACACACTGCTTCAATGAACTCAGCATCGTCTCCCCGTCTAGCCTCCCTCTGTTTCAGCACATTTCTGTCATCCATGTGGCCCACCACACATAAGGTCTATTTAGGGCCGTGTCTCAAAATATGGGTCCTGCCCAGGCAATTAAGCAACCTTCAGTAGAGTGCTGCAAGAATCTCTTATCATCTTTTCCAAAGAATCGGTCTTAGAGAACTTGCTGTGCCCCAAATTTCTGCGTGGAGTGGATCTCCACTTGGACAAATATTTGAATGTGTGAGAATTAGGAATACAAAATGTACATGCATGCCTAATAAGCCTAAGGAAACTGGATTTTTAAAGCACTTTTTATGATCATGTCTCTGCAACACATGTTTTTAACATATTGGCATATTCCCATATTCTAGGTTTCTTTAGTTACTAAAATAACTATATTATTTTTATATGAGAATGGAAGACAATGTTTTCTCCTATTCCACATTATTTGCCCATTTGAAAATATTGAACATTATTTTTGAGGTATTAGTTTTTTTATTCTCTTCCTCCCCCTCTCCTGAGAGCAGTCACCGTTAACCTGAACGACCATTTCGTGCTGGCCAGGCCCTAAAAGGCTGAATGAGCCTATGTGCTCAGATTATTTTTTCACTTCCAAAGCTACTATCATAGATAAGTTGGGGAACTGGACTCCACGCTACCAGTCAAGGACCAAGGGCATTTGTGTACTCAATGAAGTATTACCTGGCTATAAATTTAGTCTAACTTAAAATACTTTGAAGATATAGCCACCTTGAAAGCGAGAGATATTTTGACCTTGTGACCAACCGGGGGGATCTGTTTAATGTATACTATGCTGATTAATAATGCTCCTGATGTACACTTTTACTGTGAAGTATAAAAATAACAAAAAGAAACCAGGAAGAACAGCTCTTTGAGGAGATATCCTCACTTCTCTGAAATTGCTGGCTTTTCTGTTAGTAAAGGTGAAACTGTTGGTGTCTCATCCACTTCCTGATTGGCTTGGGTGATAGGCAGATAGATTCCTTGGTCCAGCAACATTTCCCCCAGTTTTTATAAGAAAATGCTAACCCACGTACCCTATGCCCTGAAAAGCTTAAATATCTTTTTATATAGTTTCTGTGCTCTCAAACTATGAATTCTCAAACTGGTTTGCTTTGTAATTCTTTTGGCAACTAGTGAGACTACAAATAAGTAATGTAAATAACTACATTGACTTCTTATAAAAACATCTTATAAGGTGTTCTATCTCCAAATTTGAAGCCAAACTAACAAAGATCAGAATTCAACCTGAAAAACATAAAAACTAACAAAGATAAAGTCACTTAAAAGAAGCTGACTTAAAGTGATGTCTGCTTTGAGCTATCCTATAAATCAGCAGAAATTTCTGAATATGGTGATACAACATTTTAAACATCATAAAATATGTTTGTATTAAATATATTTAAAAATATTCTTGCTCATTGGCCTTTATAATTCCAAATAGCTGAATGAATTTCAGCAATATAAATTGCTGAATATTTCTTTTTAAAAATTTATTTACTTACTTATTTTTGGTAGAGACAAGGTCTCATTATGTTGCCCAAGCTGGTCTTGACCTCCTGGTCTCAAGTGATCCTTCTGCCTTGGCCTCCCAAAGTGCTGGGATTATAGGCATGAGCCACAACACCTGGCATTAAATTTTTTTTGCCCACTTTTTCTCTAGAGGTTTCTTATATAATCACATTTCAGTAACATGGAAATTTACCTCATGAACCCAAAGACGTTTAATTACATCACTGGTTTCTGCTGTTTCTGGTCTTGACAAACAAACACCTTGAATGACACGGGAGAAATCACGGAGGTTGAACAAGTAGTGAGATTTCGCTGGAGTAGGCAAGAGGTTCTTCATTGCTTCTTTATATAGGAGCATTGTGCCATTTACAATTTGTGTGGTCATTTCGAGAAAGTCTTCTGGAAATTTATAGCTTAAAATTATTTTTTAAATAAAAAGAAAAGAAAAATGTTACCAATATAGAATTATCACACATAAATGACATTTAGCATGACTCACATAAAATTTTAATTTTGAGTAAATCAATTTGATTCATAAAATTATCATTCCTTATAGTAATAATAATAATTGATTTTTACTTCTTTTAAAGCTAATTTCTATTCACTATCTTATATTATGTCTGACGGAACACTGTGACTAAATCAGAGACAGTTTAAGAACCTTAAAATGATTTGAACAGTAAACAGAGGAGCCAACCAAGAAACCCACATTTTGTAATTCCAAATCCAGTATCCACTAGAGAAATGCCTCTCAACCTCGTTTACTCCCTGACATTTACAACTGCATATAAATAGAACCCATAAGAAACATTGCCGAAATAGGTAATATATTTTCAGAGAAAGAGAAGGAAGAAAATAGAAAAAAACTAAGGAAAAAAGGAAAAGGAAGAGGAGGGTAAAATAGTGAGTCCAGATAGTGATAGAAAGGACAAAGCTTATGATTAGGGTAAAAAGCACATGGGAAAGAGTATTCATTTGAAAAGACTGGCTATGTGTAATTTCTGGCTTGACAAGAAGCCAGCTGTCTCTTCCATCACCACTGGAGAAGGCAAGGAATACCAGTTTTCTGAGAACAGCCTCAAAAACCAAGATTTCTGCTAGCCAAGTCTTTGTGAAAATATTTAAGGAGTGCTAGTTATGTTGATGTGTTTCTAAAAGAATAAACCTCTCAATGAAAAACAAACGTTAAATTACTTACCAGATTTTTAAATGCCAATTTAAGATTCTAGAGAAGATGGTATACATGGATTTATCACTAAACTCATTGATTGTTACAATATTGAAATGTCGCATGTATCGAGGAGTTACTGGATTTCGGCCACCACCTAAATATTAAAAAGAATAACTCATAACAGTGTTACTAGCATATACACAAGAGTATTTTCTACAATATTTTCTGTTTAAAATAACTTGAAAAATGGACAAATTCATGGCACACAAAGATGTTAAGGGTAATCATCTCTTTGGATAACCCTGAAATCTAAACTATTTTTCTCTTAAACTCCAGGTGTTGTTTCTCTAGTTGAATTATCTGAATGAGTTCAACTAGGTAGGCATAATCTTAGGTCAGATCTGTGTTACTAAGAGAAATCAAATCAGACAGAATGTGCCGTTGGCCATATTGTCCAAAGTTCACAGCCCAAGCAGTAAAAGGTAAACATTCTCATTACAATATAAAGACACAATATTAAACAATTTTAATATGAACCTAGTGATTGGACTGACCAAACTCTAAAGTGCTTCCGATAGGCAGAAATTTACTACCCCTTGGCAGACAGTCTAATTCTTCCCCCACATCATAAAATACATTTTCCTAAGTCATCTGTGTAGTTCATTCAGCCTCTTCATGGGCTGCTTAAATCTCTAAAAATTTGGGGATTTTTCATAACATAATGAAAGATCACTTTGAACCTATAAATTTCTCTTGGAAAATGTAAAGGTTCTGTAAGGAATAATTCTTTCATAAAGGAATGATCACATTTTCAAATATGAAACTTTAATAACAAAATTTAACACATCATTTTGTAAAATTGTATTATCTTTAAAATATATAGACAAACTGCATTTATTTTTAAAAGGGATTTAATCATGAAATCTTTGATAAAGAAGTGATTTTAAAAGTGTTTCCTACATTTAATCTATATTTTGTATAAATGTATAGGTTTATATTTTACATTTATTTGAAGTCAGATAAATCTTTTACTTTTATCATTAAATTTTACCATGGTGCTTCTGAAAACATGCATTTGTGAAACTGTATAACTGGTAAAATGAGTCTGTAGATCAAAACAGTTACATATGTCTGTGTATAAGATTGTAATGAACACTGATTTACCTGGGCAAGTTTGAAGAGATGATGAAAGGGATGCAGAAAGGTAAGAGGTCATGGATCCCAGGTCTGACTTCAACCCTTCCTCCCAGAAAACATTCAAAAATTGTGGTATTTTTGGAAAATGGGAATCGGGTCCAAGAGGAAAAGATACATTATGCATTCAGCCTACACTTCTTTCCAGTGCCTGAAGAGGCAGGGAAAAGTGGGCAAATGAGTACAAATGACTGGCTTGGGGCGGTTGGGGGAGACAAAGGAACCATTGGAGTCCCAGGAATGATACAGTCTTTTATTAGAAAAAATGATTCGAAGTGGTCCGGAGTATGTGCAGAGAGCAATTACTGACTCAGAGCAAGTTGTGTTACAGGTCAGATAAAGGTTGGGGCTAGCAAGCAGATACCAGAGAGATTTCCCTGAAGTGGTACATCAAGAAAAAATATTTTTAAGAGTAGAATACTGGCTTGAGGTAACGAAGAGAACATTTAAAGATATTTAGTTAGTTGCATCAAGCCATTTTAGAGACCTTGCTTAAAAAAAAGCTCCCCATAGAGATTCCTTTGACCTTATAGGTTTCTCATAGAAAATGTAAAGGATATTTAGTAGTTAACTATTTTGGCCATTTCCTACTTAAATTCTTCTCTGCAGCCTGTCTAAATCCAGAGATGAGTAGAAAAGAAAGATGATCTCTGAAGCAGGAACATTCTCTATGGTTGAATCACTAAGGAATGACACAGAGGAAAATGAGCTATCCCAGGGAATCTGGGTTCTAGGAATACAGAAACAGGAAATGTGGAGCAAAAATCCCAGAAGGCAGGAGAAAAAAAGGATCTGGAAGAGTCGGTGGGCAAATGGCCCAACCTAGGTCACACTTTACAGAGCTGGCCATTGTACTATACTCACTTAGGTCACAGTGGATAAACATAGAGAACATATACACACATTAGAACTCAAAAGAGGTTTCCTCCAATTACCTCTTTAGATATAGCGAGAGTAATTTTCCATTAATAGTCTTAAAATGTACCTGGAGGTCCCATTGCACACATGATCTGAATGTCCACTAATTTAATCATAGAACAATCTTTTAGGTCATACCAATTCCAATGATCTAACCACTGCCTAAGTAACTCAATGGGAGGTTGAGCCCCGTATACCTCCCGAGCAGGCATATTGACATCATCTACAAAGACAACCTGAAAATGAAAAGAGAAGAGGTATTAGAAAATATTAGCATCTTAACATAGAGTCCCAGTGTGGAAGCAATGTTGAGGCAAATACTTAGATTGTGTTCTTGTAGAGTATATATGTGGGATGTGATGGCTTCTTTTTCGAGTAAGAATAGTATCATTAACAGTCATGCTTTTAACATTTCTATTTATCTAGAAATAGGGAAACATTCCCATTATTATCAAGGACTTATTTTCTCATATAATTTGCTTCTCAAAATACGTTTCTCTTTTTTTTCCCTTGTACAACACATTGATGCATTAAAATAGATGAGAAAAGTGTGATTAAGGTAAGAGGGTATTCTTTGCAGACGAACCCAGATAAGTTAAGTGATAGCTGGGTTGTTACATGCCTGAAAAAGCAAGCAGCAAAGACAGCTGAGTAAACATGTTAATGGAAGAAGTAGGAAGATAGATAATTTCTCAGATGCATATTCTATTTTCAGTTCAAAGGGCAACTGCTAATTTTTTTTTATTAAATGATAGCTGTGTACATTAATATAATCTCGGGGTACAGTGTGGTGTTTTCATATGCAATTTGAAGTATTTTCATTAAACTGGTTAACAGCGTTTTTGTCATTTTCTTAGTTGTTGTGTTCTACTTTTAGAAAGATTTACTTGTACCCTTGTGAGATAAACCATGGAGGTGATCCCTCCAATCACCCTGCCTCCACCCATCTACTTCCGCCCCTCCCTTCTCCCCCATATTCTTAGGCTATAATTATGTTATAGCTTTCATATGAAAGCTATAAATTAGTTTCATAATAGAGCTGTGTACATTGGATACTTTTTCTTCCATTCTTGAGATACTTTGCTAAGAAGAACATTTTCCAGCTCCATCCATGTAAACATGAAGGA
>NW_003852495.1:2876036-2919072 GCF_000181295.1 Otolemur garnettii
TTTAAGGTAAGGTGAGATTCTTGTATACAACAGATGTTTGGTCTGAGTTTCTGTATCCAATCAGCCAATCTGTGCCTCTTTAGGGGACAATTTAAGCCATTCACATTGATTGAAATTATTGATAAGCCTGAGAAAATGTTAGGTATCAAATTGTTCAAAAGTCCAGTGGACATTTTTAATCCTTTCGCCAGTGTAGAAGCTGGAGTTTGATCAATAGTTTCTGAGTTGGTTTACTTTTGTGGTGGAGGATTGCACTGGTCATTATGGAGAATAGGTCTGAGAATATGCTGGAGAGCTGGTTTAGTTATGGCAAATTTCTTCAACGCATGGATGTCATTAAAGTATTTAATTTATCCATCATAGATGAAACTCAGTTTAGCTGGATACAGGATCCTGGGTTGAAAGTTATTTTGTTTTAGGAGATTAAAAGTCGATGACCATCTTATTGCAGCCTGAAAGGTTTCAGCAAAGAGATCTGCAGTCATTTTAATACTCTTCCCCTGGTAGGTTATGGTTTTCTTATGTCTAACTGCTTTCAAAATTTTCTCTTTCATTTTAACCTTAGTGAAGTTAATTATGATGTGCCTGGGGGATGTCTTGTTTGGATTGAGTCATGCTGGGGTTCTGAAACTGTCTGCTGTCTGAATTTCAGAATCTCTTGGCATGTCTGGAAAGTTCTCTTTCATAATTTTATGAAGAAGAGCCTCTGTGTTTTGTGAAGCAACTTCATCACCTTCAGGGATTTTCTATAAGGCTAATATTAGTATTCTTCGAATTATCCCAGAGCTCTCTGAGATCCATTTTTGCTCTCCATTTCTCTTTATCTTTGAGTGCTTGGGCTCATTCAAAAGCTTTGTCTTCAGTGCCAGAGATCCTTTCTTCTGCCTGTTCCATTCTATTACTGAGGGATTCGACCATATTTTCCAGATCTTTGAGGGCTGCAACCTCTTGCCTTAGTGTCTCGTAATCTTTGGTCATTTTACTTTGAAATCATTGAATTCTTGAGACAGCTTTTGAATAATTTGAAATTCTAATTCCCTCCTTTCCTCCATTCTGTTAATCTTATTTGGTATCCAGATTCTGAACTCGATTTCTGACATCTCAGCCATCTATTTATGGAAGGGATCTTCAATTCCATCTGCCCCAGCCTTCCTTGGGGTAGTTGATCTACTCTGGTTATTGAGGTTACCAGAGTTTTTCCACTGATTCTGCCCCATACTGAATTTGCACCATTTGAAGACCATCCAAAAACCATTCAGCCAGTAGCTGTTGCAACTGCTAATTTTTACTATCAAATTGTCTAATGTACATACAAATATGACCACACTTTTAAAAAATTTTTTATTCAAAATAGATGATTTAAAAAACTATACAAAGGGCAGCAGCTGTGGCTCAAGGAGTAGGGCGCTAGCCCCATAGACCAGGGGTGGCAGGTTCAAGCCCAGCCTCAGCCAAAACTGCAAAAAAAAAAAAAAAAAAAAAAAAACTATACAAAAAGATGTCAATCTTGTTTGGAGAACACTTAGAGAACTAAAAATAGACCTGCTATTTGAACCTACAATTCCTCTACTAGGTATATATCCAGAAGACAAAAAAAATCACACTATAACGAAGATATTTGTACCAGAATGTTTACTGCAGCCCAATTCATAATTGCTAAGTCATGGAAGAAGCCCACGTGCCCATCAACCCACAGTGGATCAATACATTATAGTATATGTACACTATGGCATACTATGTAGCCTTAAAGAAAGATGGAGACTTTACCTCCTTCATGTTTACATGGATGGAGATGGGACATATTCTTCTTAGCAAAGTATTTCAAGAATGGAAGAAAAAGTATCCAGTGTATTCAGCCCTACTATGCAACTAATTTATAACTTTCATATGAAAGCTATAATCCAATTATGGCCCAAGAATATGGGGAAAGCGGAGAGGGAAGAGGATGACTGGAGGGAGGGTGTTTGGTGGGACCACACCTATGTTCATCTTACAAGGGTACATGTGAAACTTTCTAAATGTAGAATATAAAGGTCTTAATACAATAACTAAGAGGATGCCATAAAAGCTATGTTAACCAGTTTGATGAAAGTATTTCAAATTGTATATAAAACCAGCACATTGTACCCCATGACTGCATTAACGTACATAGCTATGATTTAATTAAAAAATAAAATAAAATAAAATTGGTTGAATGTTCAGAAAAAAAAAAGATGTTAATCCCTAGTAAATTCAATTTTCTTGTTCTGACTACAGCAGTGTATATGAACAGTCCCTGTGTTGTACCATGTGTACAGAAACAAAAATCCATTACCATTTTCTTGCCCAGAGGAGGACCAAATACTCCCTTTCTTCTTTTGTCCAATTTTGACATGATAATATTCTGAGTTTGAGCTGCTGTAGTTTGTGCTGAGAAGTTAATTAGCAGAGGTTTGTAGACTTCCTTATTGAGTTGATTTAAAAGAAAATTCTATATAACAGAAAATAATAAAATGAGCCATAGTTGGAATTATGTTTTGACATTTAATAATAAAGACTGAGCATCATTGTTGACAAGCTGGAATTTAACCTTAAGTGTCATAACAATGTAACACTAGATGGAATCAGTAGAAATAAGAGTTGCCAGGCCTGTGGAGTGTCTGTCCTCTCTCTCTTGTGTTTTTCATAACCCCTTCCTTCTTAACATGAAATCACAAGGACTCAGAAGTTAGGTCTCAGAGATGGGCAATAATTCAGACTGCTATTTGTCTCTCTCCAGATCAATATTTCTTTTTAATGTCTTTCCACTTACATACCAAATTATCTTTCTGTATGTTAGAAAGCTTAAAAATATAATTGTATCTTCAAACTGGAATTAAATGGGAAGCAAGCCGAATCACAGTTGTATTTAATCAAGGTGCATGACAGGGATGGGGTATATAGGAATTTCCCTATATTCTTTTTTTTTTTTTTTATTGAATGGTAACTATGTACATTAATGCACTTCTGGGGTACAGTGTGGGGTTTTCACATGCAATCTGAAATACTTCCATCAAACTGGTCAACACAGCCTTCATGTCATTTTCTCAGTTACTGTTTTAAAAATGTTCACACTCTACTCTTAGAAAGATTCACTTGTACCCCTGTAGAAAGACCTCAGAAGTGATCCCTCCAATCCCCCTCCCTCCACCCATTCACCCCTTCCTTCTCCCTCCCCCCTCCCCATATTCTTAGGCTATTTGGTTATAGCTTTCATATAAAAATTAAATTAGTTTCATAATAGGGGTGTGTACATTGGATACTTTTTCATCCATTCTTGTGATACTTTGCTCAGAAGAACATTCTCCAGCTCCATCCATGTGAACATGAAGGACGTAAAGTCTCCATCCTTCCTATATTCTTAAAAATAAGGAACTCTTACAAATAAGCTCTCTTCCTTCCCCTTCTCTCCCTTGAGAGTCCTAGAGAAGGCATGACCCTCCTCCCTTAGAAGCTAATTCAGTAGAAAATCTTAAGAAAATAACATTTTCTTAAGGAATACTAGTATCAAATGTACAGGAAGGATAAAAAGAGAGGGGTTTTGCTTGCTCCAAACTTTACTTGCATTAAGCGTTTCCTACATTCAGCTAATTTATTGTGTATAAGATACTAGATTATTAACTTTCTGGTAAAATACCTGAAACAAATCCTTTTTTCATGACGCCATTATACACTAAACATTACCATACTTAAGCAAATGAAAATTTTGAAAACTCACTTTGAAATAGTAACTTATCAAGACAATACTTATATTTTCAAAAGGGACTCTGATGTTCCCATTAATAACTATATCCAGCATATGTGTCAGGATTACTGGGTGGTAGAACAAATAGAGAAAACAAAAAAGAAAGGAGAGTAAAGATCAGAGATTTTGGAAGTATGGCAAACTTTCACTCCTTCCACCACCTCAGCAGAACCTACCTTTTTAAATTTAAAATTATTTTATTTTTCACAAAATGAATACATTCTAAAATGGAAGTTCTTTAAGAGATTTGAAGAGTTTGTGTTCATACCTGGGCCAGCCAGTTAGAATAGCAAAATAGGAATGGTGTGGTTTAGAATAAAAATAGGAATATATTTTTCATGATTTTATGACTAAAATGTATTTTTATGATTGCACAATTTTTTTTTTCTGGAGACAGAGTCTCATTTTGTCATCCTTGGTAGAGTGCAGTGGTGTCATAGCTCACAGCAACCTCCAATTCTTAGACTCAAGTAATCCCCTTGCCTCAACCTCCCAAGTAGCTGGGCCTACAGGTACCTGTCACAAAGCCCAGCTATTTTTAGAGACAGGGGTCTCAATCTTGTTCAGGCTGGTCTCTAACTCCCAAACTCAGGCAATCTACCTGCCCTGGCCTCCCAGAGTGCAAGGATTATAGGCTTGAGCCACCAGGCCAGGCCTATGGTTGTACAATTAAAATGTAAATGACAGATTACTTCAAGAGGGAAAATAGTTGGAAAACATGCTATTCTGTTTATTTTAAAAAATTCTCTATTCTGGGGTGGCATCTGTGGCTCAAGGAGTAGGGCACTGGCCCCATCCTATACCAGGGGTGACAGGTTCAAGCCTGACCCCAGCCAAAACTGCAAAAAGAAAAAAAAACTTCTATTCTGAGCAATAACTATAATAATCTTATGATGAAGCAATCTTTTCTGTATTATTGTCTTAAGACTCCAAGAAATTATTGCACTTTGTTTGCCTACATGGAATACAATGTAATTATTTTTATTACAATGCATTTTTTTCAGCTAACAATTACATCATCTGGTGTGTAATCAATAAAATTTTGTTGGGTAGATAGATGGGCAGACTACACGAAACAAGAATGAAAATAAATACTCAACACACCCATAAGTCACGGCACGAAAGGTTTGGAGGTGAGTATTGAGACCATTTAGAAGCAAAACCAAATCTGACTGATAAATATTAATAGTTATAAAAAGGAAATTCAAATGTAATATTAAAAACTACCAAATAAATTAATTTAGTAATAAGGATCTGAGATTTTTTAAAAGCTCAGTCTTAACAGAAGACAATGAAAGGACTAGGAGGGAAAGTCACAATATGCCACTCTTCCCAGCTAACTGAATAGGGGAAGGAGGTCAATGACAAATATTGTCATTCAAAGTATTAATAATTTCAAAACTCTGACTTTAGAAAAAAAAATTATAGGCTTTAGGAAAAAAACTCAGTGTTTTTAAATAGATTTAAATAACACTAGAAGAATTTTGAATCATTTATATAGCCTTCTAAATCAATAGGAAGACAAAAAATAAATACCCTATCATAAGCACAGATTAACACTAGGTATCTGTTCAGAAGGAAAAAAATAGTTTCACCACAGGACATCTGCACTTGAATGTTAATGGTGCTCAATTCACAATCATGAAGACAGGGAGACAACCCAAGTGCCCACCAACCCATGAATGGAATGAACTATGATATATATATCATGGAATGCTAGTCTCCATAAAGATGATGGAGACTTTATATCTTTTCTATTTATCTGGATGGAGTGGAAGAATATCCTACTTGGTAAAATATTATAAGAATAGAAAACTAAGCATCCCTTGTACTAAATACCAATTTGAAACTAGCAGATGAACAATTACAGGCCCACACAAGAGGAAGAACACAATTAAATTCAAGAAGGGGGGAGGGGGGCAAGAGGAAGGGGCTCAGTAAATCCCCACCTGATAGATACAAGGCAGGGTTTTACGGCATACCTCCTGGGTGAAGGACTCAAATATGATACAACTGGAACTTCTCCTAGCAAACATAAACAATGTAACCTGATTGTATGTACCCTTACATCAATCTGAAAAATTTTTAAAAAGCATAATAACTAAACAGAAAATATGATAGAGAAGAATGACTCATTCTGACAATTTACGTCCCTGAGATCTATTTGCCCATCAAAAGAATAAAAAGGACTCAGATTAACATACACAAATACAACATGCAGCTACGTGTGGAGTCTAAGTGATTCAGAAATGCTTAGAATAAAAGAACAGGCAAAAATAGACCAGGTAAATGACAATTTAAAAAGCAAAAAAAGTAATTAAAGACAACAATTAATACAGCATGGTTCTGTATATGTAAAAATCAGACCATTATCGGAATGTTTCCCTAAATCCAGAAGTTTATAGTCATGAATATAAAAAATTCTAAATAAGTACATTTTTACTTTTAAACAGGATACCTTAAAAATCATATACATGAAATTTATGCTTTTAAAAACTATCATCAAGTAAGCCTTATTTCTCAGTTTAAATGAATTATCAATCTCCTAATTCTTCCACAGATAAAATTCCAGTTGGTCCACTGAAAAATGATTTGATATTTTTTGATGTTAACATCTAGTACTCTCAAAATTAAATATGTATTTATAAAAAATACTTGTTTCTTTTTTAAACGAATGATCAAATTACATGTTAATTAAAATTATTCTATAAAAGCTATGTAGTTATGTAAAGGGGAAAATACTCATATGCCAAAAGAGCTTACTTTAAATGAGAAATAAACATAATGAATCCTAAATACTGTATTTGTTAACAATTATTTTATCTTAAACTCATTAACAATGTGTTCAGTTAATTGTGTGAAATTATAGATGCCTTCCTCATCACAGCTGAGATGTGAAACCTCTCAGCAGATTGGGTCTCAGTGAGGGTCTTTACTGGATGTTTTTTGTGAAGTGTTATTATAACTCCTTATGTTTTTATATAATCTCTAACTAGAACACTACTTCTTTTCTCATTAATTATTTAAAATCTAAATATCTGGGCATGCAATAATTGGAAGAGAAAATCACTTTAAATATTAAGTTTTCTTCTTAATCTTTTCAATAATATGAAATGTAAGTACATACAAAAGTTTCATTAAGCATTTAACATGAATAAATTTTCTTCATATAATTTTACTTCAAATAAAGTAAAATTTCTTTACAGAAGTAAGTGTTATATATCGTTGCCTCAAAATGATATTTTCTTTCCCCACAGATCTTTGAGACTCCAACCTTATATCTGTGCTATTTACAATATAATCAACTCTTAATTAATTGGGGTAATGAAATGTCCCTGAAAGGCCTGGTGGTGGACAATAACCTTTTTAAGGAACAATGTAACATTTATTAAAAAACCAACAATTCTCTTCATAAATACATTATGAATGCTGAATCTACGCTGACTATATTTAAAAACATTGACATTTCTCAGACCTTTGCCTGGCCCCAACCCTTTCTGATTCTTAGATTTCTTTCTTCTATCATTTTCCAAAATTATGTTCCTGGTTCACACATTACCCAAAACCATACCCTGTAGCGTGTGTTAGTGTTTGCAGATGGAGGGCGCATACAAGAAGAATAACTGTAAAAGTCTCCACAATGCATTAAGGAAACAATAAAGTATATCCCTTTGCAAAACCAACAATTCCACTTTTAGAAATCTAGGAATTATTCCTGAGCAAAGAAACATCAGTAAAAACAAAGATTTAGCTACAAAAATATTTAGTGCAGTTTTATGTGTAAAGCAAAATCTTGGAAAAATTAGGGATTTGAATAAATTACCATAAAATTATAGAATCGAATACTGATACTGTTAAAATCATCTTGTAGAAGAATAACAAAATAGGAAATACAATTTTTTTTTTTAAAAAAAGCAGATTACTATATTATGTTCCCAATTTTGTTTTCATGCTGTGCAGTTTACTGCCTGGGCGGAATTTGATGAGGGTACAAATGACACAGGCTGTATTTCCTTCCAACCACTGCCTTTAACTATGTCAAGTCTCCATTCCTCAACTCTTGATATAATCTCAGAGAAATCCTTCAACTCTTTGTACACTTTGTTATTATTTTAAAATCCAGACCAGATCAACACTGTGATTTAAAGTCTCAGTGAAAACTTCTCCCTTTCCCACCTCTTGTATATCCCCTGATACCTAGAAGGTATTTCAATCTGTTATAAGAGAGATTATTCAATAAATAATACTAGGATAGTTATTTAACTGCATTCACAAATATATCCCCAAAGGATTAAAGGATTAAATTTAAAAATAAAACCAATAAAGAACTAGAAACAGGTTCCGTCATTAATAGGGAGAATGTGAATTAAGTGGGGCCTGCAATGCAAGAGGGGCCAGTGCTGACATCGCCATTCTCCCCCATAAGCTGTGTGATGCTCCTGAGACTGGGGGCACTACTTATTTTAATTAACACATGATGGTTATGATTCCAGACATCATTAAGGACGATCAGTCTTAATACTACATAGTAATCTTTCAGATGGAAAATAACTTAGAAAATGTTGCCATTAACTAAAACACACTTTTCAAGTGATATGAAATTCTCATCCTGAAAAAGCTTTTTCATTAAAGTACTAAAATAAATGGGACAATAATTTAGTGATATAAAATGGCATCAGAGCTTTAATAATTTTCTAAAATAAATAAGCAATAACTCAAAAATTCTCTGTGGTTCAAACATCAAAATACTTGAGTATTTTGTCTACTATTTAAAATATTTGTTTACTATTTTAGTAGTAGAATATTTGTCTACTATTTAAAAAAATTCTAAAAAACCCCAACATTCTTAGGAATACTATATGCATTTCAATATATAATGTTCTTGCAGTACTTACAATAATATAAACACTCTTCCCAGTTCCTGTTGGTCCTACAAATATTGAAGGCTTTTCATGAGTGGTCAACAATTCCATTAATGCCGAGTAGCGAATTGTGTCCAGAGTGGGTACAATTATTTCATTGAACAACATATCTTTAGGAATTGGAGGAGCGTCTTCCAATTTCTTTATCCACTGTTCCCATCTTCCTATTCCCTATTTATAATAAACAACCAAAGAGTGAATGTTATGTTACCAAAAACTTTTAGAAGTTCTGTACTCATATTCCATTATAGAAAGGATCACAATCAAAAAACCCTGATGTTTACACATTTGTTCTCTTCTTTAAAATACTTAACATTCAGTTTGAAAGTTAAATTTCATATGTAAATTAAAGAAAAACTAGGCTTTTACCCGAACACAAATGAAATGACAATGCTGTATTATTTTTGATGCCCTAACATCATGCTTATGTCAACCCAACATTCAATTCCTGTGGCCAAATATGAGATTCTTCAAAGGCATTGAGAAAATTGGACTAATCAATGGGCTAAAGAGCAAAGAATTTTATTTAATGAATGTTAGTCATTACAGAATGTTCTTCTCCCTAGAACAGTGATTTCCACCCAGTGTGCTGCAGCTCACTGATGTGCTGTGAGAGAATCTTAGGTGTGTCATAGAAATTCTTAAAAATCATTGATTACATTATTTTCAAACTTTTTTTTTTTACTCTTTTGTTAAATCAGTGTAATTTAAGTGTGCCATGGAAGTTTAACTATAGGTTCCAGTATGCTGTGAGATGAAAAAAAGGATGAAAAACACCGCTGTAGAAAACCAGCTACATATGGCTTGACTTTTATAATGATATTTATAACAGCTAATCTTTTCGGGAATGATTTTTTTAAAAGAAATTATAGTAAAGAAACATAATGTAAAATTGACTTTCAACTACTTTTAAGTCTATGGTTCAGTAGTGTGAACTAAAGTCACATTGCTATGTAACATCTTTAGAACAGACATAATTTCTTAATATGTATATAAGATTATTATGGATTAATAATGTGTTGTATCTTTGCATTCAATTAGCTTATGAAATAAAATTTTAATTTGTTATGACAGTGTTAATTATAAAAAAAAAATAAAAAATATCATGTTAACTGTCCTTAGAAAGATTCCACCACCCTTTCCATGTTTACAGAATAAAAACTAAACACTGAGTCATTCAAAGCACATTAGAATTCAGACCCATCCCTCCTTCACAGCCAGGCCTCACTGATGGACCCACTGGTTCGACACATGCCTGAGGCCCCTGGACCCTGATGAATGGCACTCCCTTGGCCTATAATATTACATGACTGTCTTCTGAGAAGATCATGAACTCGCTGAGGAAATCACTGTGCTTTATTCATTTTTATACCTTCAGGCACAAAGCTATGCATACAGTAGAGATTTTTTTTAGTTAAATTCGCATCAGTTTGCAAATTGTATTACAAAGAAAATAATGTCTTTCCCATACTCTTGACAATCTTTTCAGACATGTATCATTTGATACCACATAGGAAAGAAAGGATTAAGCATCAAAAAATCTAAACTGTGCAGTTATTTAGAGATTGAGGAATCCTGGGGCAATCACTTAAATTCTCTGTGCCTCCAATCCCTCAATGGAAAAGTTTGCAAAATAATCCCAGCCTTCCTATTTCACTGAAAACAAAATAGAAATAATTTCAGAAAATTTAATAAACAGTAAGTACTCTGAAAATGCAGGGTGTTATTTAGTAATTTGAGATGAAATAAAAGTAGCAAAGGTAAAAAGATAATATCTATGTTGGGCAGGGTGGAAAAATTGCTTCTGAAGTAAGTTGGGCAACACATCTCAAGAGCTATAAAAATTCAAAAATTGAGAGAGCAAATGCCTTTTCTAGAAATTTACTATATGGAAATAATTGGTTATGTATGCAATGACTTGTATCCAAGAATATTTACTGAAGTAGTACTTATAAAACCAAAAAATTCAAAACAACAAAAACAGTGAATTTCCAAAGGTAGAAAACTATGAATAAATCACAGTCCATCCAGATGGTATGGAGGTTTTAGAAAATTAATGAAGAAACATTAGTATTAAGTAAAATAGAAGAATATACAATTGCCCATTGTATATATGGTGTATAAAATTGCCCAATTTTACTTAAATCTGTATATATGTACATAATATTTATTCCTAAACTTTGTCCCCCATACAATACCTGTGGGAGCTGCTACACAAAAACAAGCACATACCACCCAGGTTTTATTGTCCAATTCATTTGGGAAATGCTGAATTAACATTAAACCAGCTGCATTCCTACGGGCCTCTTGGTGCCTGTGATATACCAGCATGCACCATCAGTCTCCCAGAGTTGCCCTTGAACAGCGTGTGCCTGGTGCTGGGCTAGATGAATAATGTGTGATTCTATTTAATGACCACAACTGTCCTATCAGGTATTGTTGTTATTGCTTTTTATCATGGGAAAAATTATGTTCAGGGAAATCAAGTAGTGACTGTACAGGATGAAAGTGACTTTACTAGGACTCAAACCCGGATGCACCTGACTTCTACTCCACAGTTTCTTAAGGTAAACAGGGATGAAGAAGGCGGCCACAGAGACATTGAATGCTCTGTGTGAGAGAGGATTCTGCCAGGGGTGTAGTTGAAAATCTTGCTTAAGAGTTCTTACCTCGGTGATAAATTGATAATCATAAATTGTTCCTTTTTCAGGAAATGGGACAGTTAGTGTCTTTGTGGACGTATGTTCATTATCACTCTGTAATTTAAACCTGTTTCGAGTTATGTCTGAAAGTGGACCTGCCATTAGTTCTCGAAGAATCTTGTTAAATTTCAACCGATCGTCATCACTACAAGAAGCACCAACGGACCAGATCAATGAAAACAGAAAAATGCCCTGCATTGGAGAGATGAGAAAATAAACTAGAATTAAAGCATAACTTTAACTATCATTGAAATTTAAATAACAGACAGATTAATATCTATGAAAGGAATACATATGCTGACATGTGGTCATACGTCATCTCAGGATTTTATAATAATTAGATTTTTAAAAAATCAAATTGCATGTCTCATAAAATCTTAGAAAAGATAATATAAAGCAAAGTATAATTTCTGGCCCTAGGAAAACTTTAGAATTATTAGTCTAGTAAATAAATCATGTGATATTTTCAATATATTACAGGAACTTGATATTAAAAGGAACACTGACATAACTTTTTATTACGTTATTAAGGAATGTTTTAATACAAGGCAAATAACTTACAATATACATTTTAAATTTACATTTTGATATAGTGACTTCAAGGAAAATAAATTTATATTCTTTTATTTGTAATTATGATTAAACATTAATTGTGTAAAATAGATTGCAATTCTTACAAGCAAAAGATACTAGCTTTCTTCTTACCAGACTCAGGGAGAGAGAATAGGGAAGAAGACAGACCTACAAATTAGGTGACAAAATCAAATCTCTTTTTTAAGGCCAAAGTCAACAGAGTTCTTAACTTTGCTCATAAAAGTTCTAGAGTCTACTTCAATCTGTTTTCCTACTCCTAATTTTATTCACAGACTTTCTCTCTAGAAACTATTTAACTATAAATTTAAAATTAATTGATTTTATAACATACAAACTATGGAAGTACCATATTGACCACATATGATCAGTAGAAGTACTACTGTGAACAGCACAGTAATATTTGTACATGTATTAAAAATATCTAGTCTGGGATGTGTATGAAAGGTACTGATTTGTGCATGTTGATTTTATATCCTGAGACATTGCTGTATTCAGTTGTTAATGTCAGGAGTCTCTTGGCTGAGTCTTTGGGGTTTTCTATTCTGGCCTCTGTCTTTATTTGGATACCCTTGATAACTTTCCGATTGGTGTAACTAGGACTTCCAGTATCACCTTGAATAGTAGAGGCCATAGCAGGCATCCTTGTCTGGCTCCAGTTCTAAGTGGGAAGGCTTATTGCAATTCTTACAAGCAAAAGATACTAGCTTTCCTCTTACCAGACTCAGGGAGAGAGAATAGGGAAGAAAATGAGACCTACAAATTAGGCAAGAAAATCGAATCTCTTTTTTAAGGCCAAATGGTGAAAGTTTTTCACCATTCAGTATGATGTTGGCTGTGGGTTTGTCATATAGTTTCTACCAATTTAAGGAACATCCCACCTATGCCAATTTTCTTAGGCGTTCTTATCAAAAAGTAGTGCTGAATTTTGTCAAATGCTTCTTCTGCATCTATTGGGAGTATCATATGATCTTTGTTTTTACTTCTGTTTATGTGGTGAATTATGTTTGTCAGTTTGTTCCTGGTCAGGATAAATTATTTTTTTGATGTGCATCTACATTCTGTTTGCTAAGATTTTATTGAATATTTCTGCATCTATTCATTAAAGATATCGGCCTGTAGTTTTCTTTTTTTGTCCTTTCTTGACTTTGGTATCAGGGTGATATTTGCTTCATAGAAAGAGCTAGGGAGGGTTCCTTCCTTGTCAATGTTATTGAGTAGAGTCTGCAATATAGGTATAAGCTCTTCTTTGAAGGTTTGGTATAATTCTGGTGTGTAAAACCATCTGGCCTGGGGCTTTCTTATTAGAAGATTTTATTTATTACAAATTAATATGAAGGTACAAATGTTTAGGTTACAATGTTTTCAATTTTAAGGTAAAGTTCAAGTTGTAGTTGAGCCCTTCACCCCGGGGTGTGCTGAAGACCCTCACATTGTGCACATTAGGTGAGACCCCACCAATTGCCCTCCCTGCTCCCACTAATCAATCTCTCCTCTCCCCCTCCCTCCTCTCCCCTCCTCCTTGCTAGACTATACATGTGTTTTATCTTTCTTGTGGGCGTGTATTTGTTTATACTATATTTCATATTAGTATTGAGTACATTGGATACATTTTTCCATTCTTGAGATATTTTATTAAGAATAACATGTTTCTGACTCAATCCAGATAAACATAAAATATGCAAAGTTCCCATCTTTTCTTATTGCTGAATAGTACTCCACGATATACATATTCCACAGTTTGTTAATCCATTCATGGGTTGACAGGCACTTGGGTTGCTTCCATGACTTGGCAATTGTGAATTGGGCTGCAATAAACATTCTGGTACAAACATCCTTGTGGTATAATGATTTTTGTTCTTCTGGGTAGATACCTAGTAATGAAACTGCAGGATCAAATGGAAGGTTGACTTTTAGTTTTTTAAGAATTTTCTATACTTCTTTCCATAAAGGTTGTATTAGTTTGCAGTCCCACCAGCAGTGTAAAAGTGTTCCCTTTTCTCCGCATCCATGCCAGCATCTGCAGATTTGGGACTTAGTGATGGGGGCTAATCACACTGGAGTTAGGTGTGATATTTCTCAGTGATTTTGATTTGCATTTTCCTGATGACTAGAGACAATGAGCATTTTTCATGTGTTTGTTGGCCATTCGTCTGTCATCTTCAGAGATGTTTCTGTTGAAGTTTCTCACTTATAAATGGGGTTGTTTGCTCTTTTCTTGATTAATTTGAGTTCTCTGTAGATTGTAGTTATCAGCTCTTTGTCAGATTCATAACATGAAAAAATCTTCTCCTATTCCAATGGCTTTTTATTTGTGTTAGTTGGGGTACCCACCCTTAGCTGTGCAGAAACTTTTTAGCTTGATCATGTCCCATTTATTTATTTTTGGTTTTGTTACAATTGCCAAGAGGGTCTTCATAAAATCTTTCCCTTGGCCGATTTTGTCAAGCATTTCCCCTACACTCTCTTCTAGAATTTTTATTGTTTTGGGTCTTAAATTTAAATTTATCCAGCAAGAGTCAATTTTTGTCAATGTTGAGAGGTGCAGCTCCAATTTCAGTCTTATACATGTGGCTAAGCTATTCTCCCAGCGCTGTTTATTAAATAGGGATTCTTTTTCCCAATGTATGCTTTTGTTTATTTTATCAAAGATCGGATGATGAAAAGTGTCTGGATTCCTCTCTTGATTCTCTATTCTATTCCATAGATCTATATATGTGTTTGGGGGCCAGTAACATGTTGTTTTGATCACTGTAGATTGCACTATAACCTGAAGTCTGGTAACATGATGCCTCCAGATTTGTTTTTATTTCTGAAAATTGCATTGGCTATTTGGTTTTCTTTCTGGTTCTCTATGAAATGAGGTTATTATTTTGTTCAGGTTCTTCAAAATATGACATTGGTGCTTTTGTGGGGATTGCATTAAACCTATAGATTGCTTTGGGTAGTATGGATATTTTAATGATGTTGATTCTTCCCAGCCATGAGCATGGTAAGTTTTTCCATTTGTTAGTGTCTTCTGCTCTTTCTTTTCTCAGGGTTTCATAGTTTGCTTCACAGAGATCCTTCATATCCTTTGTTAGATATACATCAGATATTTCATCTTCTTTGGAGCTACTGTAAAAGGAATAGAGTCTTTGATTTTATCCTCACTTGAATATTATTGGCATATATGAAGGCTATAGATTTGTGAGTATTGAGTTTGTACTCATTGTACCAAGATGCTACAATGTTCCTTAATCACTTCTAAGAGGTTTGTAGTTGACTTCCTGGGGTTTTCCCGTTATAAGATCATGTCATCTGCAAAAATGAGACTTTGACCTCCTCCCATCTGAAAACCCTTAATCTCCTTCTTTTGCCTGACTGCAATGGCAAGGACTTCCAGCACTATGTTCAATAGCAATGGTGACAGTGGGCATCCTTGTCTAGTTCCATGTCTGAGAGGAAATGCTTTCAGTTTTACTCCATTTAATATGATATTTGCTGTGGTTTGTTGTAGATGGCCTCTTAACAATTTAAGAAATATCCCACATAAGCCTATTTTCTTTTTGTTGTTGCAGTTTTTGGCTGGGCCAGGTTTGAACCCACCACCTCTGGTATTTGGGACCAGAGCCCTACTCCTTGAGCCATAGGTGCCACCCCGTAAACCTATTTTTTAAAATGTTATAAAAAGATGCTGGATGTTGTCAACAGCCTTTTCTGCATCAAGTGAGAGAATCATATGGTCTTTGTTTTTTATTTTATTTATATAGTAAATTACATTTATGGATTTATGTATGTTGAACCAACCTTGTATCCCTGGGATAAAACCTACTTGATCATAAGGTATAACTTTTTTAATGTGTAGTTGCATTCTGTTTGCTAATATCTTATTGAATATATTTGCATTGATATTCATTAATGATATTGGCCCATAGTTTTCTTTTTTTGTTGGGTCCTTTCCTGGTTCTGGAATCAGGGTGATATTTGCTTCATAGAACACGTTGGGGAGGATTCCTTCCTCATGTTTTAAATAGATTATGCAATATAGGTACCATTCCTCTTTGAAGGTTTGGTAAAATTTTAGTGCAAAACCATGTGGTCCAGGGCTTTTCTTTTTTGGAAGATTTTGTATTGTTGATGCAATTCCAGTGCTTGATAAAGGTCTATTCTGGTTGGGTTTAGGAAGGTGGTATGATTCTAAGTATTAGTCCATTTCCTCTACATTTTCATATTTTGGGGCAGAGAGTTTTTTTCTAGTAATTATTGAAGACCTTTTGTATTTCTGTTGTATACGTTGTTATTTCCCTTTTTTATTTATGACTGAAGTTATTAGAGATTTTACTTTTCTGTTTCTGGTTAGTCTGGCCAAGGGTTTATCAATTTTATTAATTTTTTCAAAGAACCAACTATTTGTTTTACCAGTCTTCCTATGATTCGTGTTTTTTTCAATTTAATTTAATTTTTTTTTTTTTTTTACTGGATTTTGGTTGGATTGTTCTTCCTTTTCCAGTTGCTTGAAATAGCCCATTAGGTTGTTGACTTGTTCTCTTGATGAAGACAACTAATGCTATAAATTTGCCTCTCAGGACTACCTTTGCAGGTTTTGATAGCTTGTGGCTTCATTATCATTTTGTTCAAGAAATGTAATGATTTCCTTCTTAATCTTGTCTTTGACCCAGCTATTGTTCAGCATAAGGTTATTTATGACATTAATTAGGTGTGACGATTTCTGTTTCTGTTGAGTTCAACTTTTATTCTATGATGGTCCGAGAAGATACAAGGAATAATTTCTATTATTTTGAGTTTGTTGAGGTTAGTTTTGTGTCCTAAGACATGATCAATTTTGGAGGATGATCTGTGGGCTGGTGAGAAGAAGTATATTCAGTTTTGTTAGGATGAAATGTTCTATAAATGCCTGTTAAGTCCATTTGTTCTAGGGTTGTGTTTAAATCCATTAATTATTTGTTTAGTTTCTGCTTGGAGGATCTGTCCAGTAGTGTCAAAGGGGTGTTAAAATCTTCAACTGTAATAGTGCAGGAAGATATCATATTGTTCAGATCATTCAGGGTCTGTTTTATACATCAAGGAGCATTTAGGTTGGATGCGTAAATGTTAATTATTGAAATCTTTTCATGTTGTGTGCTTCCTTTGGCTAGTATGTAGTGTCCATCCTTATCTTTCCTTATTTTTGTTGGTGTAAATCCAGTGTATCTTCAAATAAGATTATAACCCCTGATTTTTTCTGCTTTCCATTTGCCTGGATTACTGTTTTCCATCCCTTCACACTGAGTCTTGCTTTATCCTACGAGGTTAGGTGTGTTTCTTGGAGAAAATAGATATTGGTCTAGAGTTTTTATATTCAGTCAGCCAGCCTATGCCTCTTTAGTGGAGAATTCAAGCCATTCACATTTATTGAGAGAATCAAGACGTATGGTGAAGATTTGGTCAGCTCATTTTTCAGAGATTCAGAGCTTATTTTTATCTTTTGTACTGTTGTCAAGGCTAGGCTTTGCCTTTAATTTCTGGGTGTATTTACTTTGGTGATGGACCGCTGTGCTGGTTATTACGAAGAATGGTTCTAAGTACTTTCTGTAGAGCTGGTATAGTTACGGCAAATTCTTTCAACATTTGCATGTCAGTGAAATATTTGATTTCTCAATAACAAATGAAACTCAGTTTAGCAGGATACAGGATCCTGGACTGAAAATTGTTTTGATTAAGTAGGTCAATGGCTGATAACCATCCTGTCTGGCTTGAAAAGTTTCTGCTGAAAAATCTGTGGCCATCTTGATATTTTTCCCTTTGTAAGTAATACTTTTCTCATGCCTGGCTTCTTGCAGGAATTTCTTCTTCATACTAACTTTGGCAAAGTTAATTACAATATGTCTAGGAGATGCTTTGTTTGGACTGAGTTGGGCTAAAGTTCTGAAACACTCTGCTATTTGAATTTCTGTGTCTCTTGCATTGCTTTGGAAATTCTCCACCATGGTGTATGAAGTAGAGTACCTATGCCTTTAGGGCCATCCTCTTTTCCTTCAGGAATCCCTTTAATTGGGATATTTGATCTTTTGGAATAATCCCATAACTCTCTCAGGAAATATTCTGTTTTAATTCTCCTTTTTTCTTCCTCATTGAATGATTGGGATAGTTCAAAAGTCTTGTCTTCAGTTTCTGAAATTCTTTCTTCTCCATATTCAACTCTATTAATGAGAATTTCTACTGAGGTTTGAAGCTCCTCGAATGCCTCTTTTAATTCCTTAAGTTCCACTATATCTTTCCTCATTATGTCCATATGATTAGTGACTTTGTTTTTAAATTCACTAATTTCATGAGACAACTTTTAGACTTTTTTTATTTTATATTTCTACCTTTTCAATTCCCATCATCTTATTTGCCTTACATATTCTGAATTCTATTTCTGACATTTCAGCACTTTCTCTATGGATGGTGTTTTCTGTCGTATCTTCCTTATAATATCTTGTGGGGAGTTGATCTGCTCTGATTTTCCATGTTGCCAGAATTCTTCTCCTGGCTCCTCTCCATGAATATTTTCAGCTTTTTAAAAATATTAATTATACTTTTCTTAGTTGAAATGATAGGTTGTTCCTCAATAGTTTTTGAGAGATAATCTAATTGGGGACCCTTTGGGAACAGTGTACAGACCTATTTGGCAACTAAACCTGGTGGAGGGTGACCCAATCTGGAGGCCCCATGAACTGGTCCTAACCACTCCTTCACCAAAGAGCTGGAGATTGTGCTTGTGGTCCTTCCTCTACAGCTTCCTGAAGCTCCCTTTCAAATGTGCAGTAAGAGTCTCTGAGGGACTGATTGCTGAGATAGTGGAAACTGATTCTGTCTTGGTGTCAGCCTTTCCTCCACCCAATTCCAAAGAGCTACAGGATTTTTCTGGAGCCTCTGCTACACAAAGATTCAAACAACTGTGGCCCCTCTCTTGCTGGCAACAGATGGAGGAGGGGAACCCATGGACAGTTTCACTGATCCCACTCCTCCCAGTGCCCTCCCTCACTGTGCAATAAAAGTTAAATAAGCAGTGAACTTCCAGCCTCAGCTAGTATGCGCCAAAGAACAAGAATCCACAGACAATTCTGACTGAGAGTTCCACCCAAACTCACTCGGGCAGTGTGAGCATCTCCCACTTAAACAAGTTCAGAGAAGCCAGTCCTTTCCTGCCCCATGGCTGGGTTATGGACTAGATAAAGTACAGCCATCACCAATTGCTGAGTAGGGGGTCTAGTTCCTGGACATTCCTAGTGGTGGTTGCCTGAGTTTAGGCCTGTCTCTTTTCAAGTTGTATGGAGGGAAGCCAAGGTTCACCAGGGACTGTCATGCTCTCCAGGGCTCTCCAGAGGGCTGGGGAAAGGTCTCCCCTAACAGGAATGAAAGCCAGGAGAGGCCACACCTCCCCATGCCAAAGTTATAACTGCTGTCCCACTGTTGGAAGCAGGTGGGCCCGGCTCAGTTTGGTGGCCCATACCATGCAGAGACCTCTCAGATAACTCACCAAACATTCTGGCCTCTGCAGAGGACAGTCCATTAGGCAAACAAAGAAGGGAAAGGGTGGGCTATGGGATCAGAAATGAAGAAAAATTATTTTCCATTAGCTTGGATTATTCATTTTTTAGCAGGTAGTATAGGGACTGGACTCAGATATAGAAACTCCTAGGTGCAAGAGAACTGGGCCCAGTGGCTATTGAAAGATTTTTTAATTGTTGCTTCAACTTTAGTGCTTGATATTGGCCAGTTCAGGAGTTCTGTTTCTTCCTGATTGAGTCTAGGGAGGTAGTGAGATTCTAGGAATTTTTCCATTTCTGCCACATTTTCAAATTTCTGAGCATAGAGATTTTTCTAGTATTCAGTGGTAATATTTTGTATTTCTGTGGTATCTGCTGTTTTTCCCCCTTTTTGTTTTTGAGCAAGTTTATTAGAGATCTTTTTTTGTTTGTTTGTTTCTGGTTAATCTGGCCAAAGTTTCATCATATATTAATTTTGTTTATAATTTCAAAGAACTCACTTTTTGCTTCATTAATCTTCTGTATGTTTCTTTTGTTCTCAATTTCATTTAGTTCTGATCTTACCTTTGTTATTTCTTTTCTTCTGCTAGGTTTGGGGTTGGTCTGCTCTTCCTTTTCCAGTTCCTTGAGATGATTTGTTAGGTTGTTGATTTGTGGTCTTTCTGATTTCTGGGTATGAGCTCTTACAGCAATTAGTTTCTTTCTCAGGATTGCTTTTGTTGTATTCTACAGGTTTTGTTAGTTTGTGTCATTTGTTCAAAGAATTTGTTGATTGCTGTCTTTATCTCCTCCTTGATCCAACTATTATTGAGCAATAAGTTGTTTGGTTTCCATGACTTTGTGTAGGGATGAGTGTTTGTATTAGAATTGATTTCTAATTTTATTCCACTGTGATCTGTAAAGATACATGGTATAATCTCTATTTTTTTAAAAATTTTGTTGAGGCTTATTTTGTGGCTTAGGATATGATTAATATTGGAAAATTTTCCATGAGCTGATGAGAAGAATATATATTCAACAGTCTTGGGAGGAATGTTCTATATATGTCTGTTAAGCCTATTTGCTCTAGAGTCAAGTTTAAGTCCAAAGTTTCTTTGTTTAATTTCTACTTAGAGGATCTGTCCAGTTCTGTCAGTAGAGTGTTAAAATCCCTAGCTATTATGATGGTGTTGTCTATCATTTTATTTAGATCAAATAGAATTTGCTTAATAAATCTGGGAGGACCTAAGTAGGGTGCATAGATAGACATGTCTTTTTGTTGAATTGTTCCCTTGACCAATATATAATTTCCATCTTTGTCTTTCTTTACTTTTGTTGCCTTAAAACAATATTATTCACAGTAGCATCGATGAAAATGAAATACACTGGAATATTTAACAAAGAAAATAAAGGATCTCTATAGAGGGAACTATGAAACACTGGGTAAAGAAATTGCATAGGATGTTAACAGATGGAAAAACATATTATGCTCATGGATTGACCAAATCAACATTGTTAAAATGTTTATACTATTCAAAGTGATGTACAGATTCAATGAAATTTTCATTAAAATACCAAAATCCTATTTTAGAGATCTTAAAAAATTCCTACACTTCATATGGGACCAGCAGAGACCTCAAATAGCCAATGCAATCCTATCTAATAAGAACAAATCCTATCTAATAAGAACAAATCACTTTACAAGACTTAAGGCTATACTGCAAGGCACAGTGTTCAAAACAGCATGGTATTGGCATAAAAATAGAGAAATAGACTTTGGAACAGAACAGAGAATCTACACATGAAACCATCCTCATAGTGTCATATGATCTTTGAAAAAGCAAACAAAATCAAACACCGAGAAAAAGAATCACTATTCAATAAATAGTGCTGGCAGAACTGGGGCTAGTCACATTGAAAAGACTAAAAAGGACCCATACCTCTCACCACTCACAATAATTAACACATGATGGACAAAAGATTCAAACCTAAGACACAAAACTATAAAAATAGTAGAAGAAAGTATGGGGAATAACCTTTAAGATATTGGCCCAGGGAAAGAATTTATGAAGAAGACCCCACTGGCAATTGCAGCAACAACAAAAATAAATAAATGGGACCTGATCAAGTTAAAAGTTTTTGCACAGCCAGAGGCACAATCAACAAAGCAAATAGACAATCCATAGAATGGGAGAAGATATTTGCATGCTATGCATCCAACAAAAGGCTGATAACCACAAATCTACAAAGAATTTAAGCAAATCAATGAGAAAAGATCAAATAGCACAGTAAAAACTGAGCAAGAGACATGATAGAAACTTTTCTTATGAAGATGGGTTAATGGCCAAACAAACTCATGTAAAAATGCTCATTATCTACTCACCAGAGAATGCAAATCAAAACCACACTGAGAAACCACCAAACCCCTGTGTGAATGGTTCACATTATAAAGCCCCAAAGCAATAGGTCCTGGGGTGGATGCAGAGAGAAAGGAACATTCATGTACTGTTGGTGGGGCTGCAAACTAATACAACTTCTATGGAAAGTAGTATTCCTGGAAGAACTTAAAAGTAGACCTATCACTTGATCCTGCAATCCCTCTACTAGGATTTACCCAAAGGAAAAGCAGATATTTTTAAAAAAACAAACAAAACACTTGCACTTAAATTTCATAGCAGCACAATTCATAATCAATCATAAAGACATGGAACCAATCCAAGTGTCCATCAACATATGAATGGATTAATAAAAAGTGGTATATGTATACCATGGAGTGCTAATCAGTCATAAAAAAGACGGAGACCTAGTATCTTTTATAACAACCTAGATGGAATTTAGGACCATTCTCGTAAGTGAAGTTTTGCAAGAATGGGGGGGGGGACCCCTCACATGTACTCAGACTAAGTTGGAACTAGTTGCTCAACAACTATAAGTTCATATGGAAGCAAAATTCAATGAAATTTACATAGAGAGCAGGGAAGAAGGGGCTGGGTAAATTCCCACCCAGTGAGTACACTGCATGTGTATATTGCACGCTCTCTAGGACAAGGAAATACCCAGAACTCTGACTTTATTCACACAAAAGCAAACTATGTAACCAAATCGTATGTACCCTGATAACAATCTGGAATACATATTTAAAAATCTAATCTATTAACATTTTAATAATTTTAAAATCTATTCTTAGATGACCTATAAATTTTCTTACTTTCCTTGATCTAAATATATATTTATACACACACATATAAAATTTATTTCTCATGAAAAAAGAAATCAAGAGAAAAAAGCAATAAATTCCTATGGTTTGGGAGGGGAGGTGAATGTTGTTGCCAATTTGGTCATTGATATTTTGGCAATGGATTATTTCTGAGGCTGGCCACATTTCCTGAGATTTCAGGAGCAGATCTGAGGTGGTCATTTGGCTCTACCCAAACCTCTTGATACACTGTGACTGCCAGATGAGAAGCTTCCCCACTGGAACTTGGTGTTTGGGGCCTGGGTTTTTCCTTTCTTTTCCTTTCCTTTCCTTTCCTTTTCTCCTTACCACCCACTGCCCAGTCTTCAATTTCAGGAGCAAAGTGAGTTTCATTAATCAGGAGACCTTGATGAAAGCAAGTAATGTCAGTCTTTCTATTGCAAGATACAGAAGGCACTAGATCTTACCTCAAGCAAAGAGTAAGTTTCTCGATCATTTCTGTCTTTTAGTTTGTTTTCATCAGCAAAATCATCCACAAAACAGTCTATTAGATTCATTAGGGATCGGACTAAGTTTGTATCTGACGTAGGAGATAATTCCTGAAAAGTCAAGAGAAAGAGTCTATAAAACAATTTAAATTAGGCACTAGTCAGAATAGCATTAGCTAATAGTATTAAACTCACTTCATTCTAACAGCCATAGTATCTATGAGTGGGTACTAGTATTATAATTCTAGTTTTTTAGGTGGGAAATTGGATGTCATATTTAGGTAATAATGTCTCTTTAAATTCTCCTATACTGATTCAACTTTAAAAAATGTACTGTTACATGTATAGTTAATTTATTCAATGATATAGATTCTATATTATCCTAATACTATAATCAAAACACAAAAGTCTTTCAGGGAAGGAAATTAATTTGCATATCCAAAATACTTAAATAAAATCCATTTTAGAACATATTTATAAGCCACAGTAGGACTCATAGAATCTCATTCCTGTGAAATACAGTTCCAACTCTTGCAGCCCACAAAACTGTTGCTGGAGTGCTGTAATTGCCATGCATTTTACTTTTTGGCATCTCACCATGAAAATGTATGAAATGAGAGAAATAATGTGTACAGCTTCCAGAACCAAGCAGCCTACAGCAAGTTCTCAGTAAATGTTTCTCTTATTCCCTCTGAGCTTTCCTCCAACCACTAGAGTCACATTGCTTCATAGCTAATATGCGAAAATTGACTCTCTGAAGATTAGAGGCAGCTGAATTCATATACAGCCGCTGCCTGGGTAGAAGCAAGCAGAAATGACGGTTGAGTTTCTAAGGATAGAATTAAGTATTACTGATGCACACTAAAATACAAGTAGTTATTACTGCAAATAAGACAGATGCTTATTACCACATAGTAAATAACAGACACTCATAATCTCCTCCAGGGAGGACAACAGTGCCCATAGAACATTTTAGAAAGCTTGCATTAAATGTTTTGTGTTTGCTACAGAAAGAGTAAATTCTAGTCACCTGGAAAATTAATTTGTGATTTTAAGTTTTCTGACGATGCCAGAAAAAAAAAGCAAAAACAAAAACAAAACAAAAGAAAAACACAATGAAAGCCCCCAGCTTATTTTATTATGACCCTCAGTTCATACATATTTAACTGTTTTTAAAACATGATTATTTCATATCTAAAACATACTCTGGCTACAGCCAAACTTCTTGAAAAACAGTCCACACCCATTGTCTCTGTATCTCCCGAGTTCTGCTACTAACAGTGCGGAAGTGGCCTTGTCTGTCCCTTCAAGCACTTTCCCAGGTTTCCCCTGAGATCTTTGCTATTGCTAAATCCAAGGCACGTGTGTCAGCCCTCTCCTGCCTCTGTATCTGACAATACTGACTACCACCTTCTTAAAATGGTCTTCCCTCTTTCCCCTCTCTTGTCTAAATCACTGATGTATCTGAGATTCTATCACTTGCTTCTTTTCTTTTCTTTTTTTTTGTTCTTCTGGATTTTCCTTTTAGGTAATCTACATTAACATGGTTTTAAATTGCATTTTCCAAGTATGTATCTTAAACTAAACTTTGGTCTCAAGCTATTATCTATAACAGGAGGAGAACTATCAGCCCTATTTCCCAACATTTGTTCAAGAGCCAAACTCATTCTAAAAGATCTTGGGTCAAAACCTACCAAAGCAGAAACTGAGCACCTTTGCTCTGTAAGTTCCAGCTGGAGAGAGTTTAAGACCTTCGCTAGTGCTTTATAAATTTCTGTTGTCACTTTTCTCTGTCTACCTTCCACCCTCCCCAATCCCTAGCAGATGTGCCTACTTTGGGATCTCTTTCCAATCCTACCAGGCCCTGGGTTATTTTAGGAAATGTGGGTAATAAAGAAAATTGTAAAAATGGAAAAGCGATTGAAATACAACAAGTCCATCACAAATAAGAAATAACATATAACATCTGGGTTTTGTTTGTTTATTTGTTTTTACCTAGACATGGTTGGGTAGGCATTTGAGATTTTATTTATTTATTTATTTTTTTTTTTTTGAGATTTTTTTTTAAGAAAGAAAAGAATAGCACCAATATTTTCTCAAACTCTAAGATGCTTTGGTTAACATAGAATAATTATGTGAATGAATGTCTTTTTATTTTAATCAGAAAAAAGTTTAGTCAAACCAGTTAATAAATACTTAGTGTTTCTTAGTATAAAAACATTAAAATTGACATATTTGGCCACTAAGAGTTTTCTACTTTTTAAAATCTTAAAACTTCCATTCCTCTTACCTTTGTGTGCTTTCTAATAAATTCAACAGACACAGGGACCATTCTGTCGAATAAGCCTATTATAAATTCCTTCTGAATATTACTGATCACAGCAGGTAACAGATTCACCCAAGACAACATCAGTGGTCTCCAGCCTAACATGTGAGGCTCCATGTAAATCATACCACATCTGGAAACCTGGAAAAACAATCATTGTTTACCATCAAGGCAAGGCCTATAAAAGAAATATGCTTGGCACACCCTTTTTTTTTTTTTTACAACTCTCAAATAAGTCTTAGAGAAAAGGTTAATTTTATATAATCTCATGGTCTTACTTTTTGTGTATAACTTTACCAAATGATCCTAGACAAAGACGAAAACATTTGTTAAATTTGTCAAGGCATGTCAGCAGATGTGTCTATTCTTTGAGAATCACCGATCACTCTTAAAATGAATGCTACTAATATTTTTACTTTAAAGTCAAAGCTGCTAAGTAAATGGACACGTTTATAACATTTCACAATTTTTGAGAAGATGTTAAAATGGAAACTTACCGTAGCAGGAGAAGCAACTTCTAAATCCATTGGTTCAAAAATAAGATTCATTTGGGGTGACATTTGAATAATCTCCCCACTCATCAGACACAGCTTTTTGTTGTCATCCAACACAGTATTCATATTCTCAATCCATACCGCATCTACTGGCCCATCAAAAATCAACCACTTCCTATCTGGAGTCTATTTTAGACATAGAGAGAATAAAGGGCAAAAACATAATGATAATGTAGTAATATTGAAATAGTTCAATAATACTATTTCAAAATTTAAAAACATAATTCCCAGAACCAGTTTCACCATGAAAATGTAAAGGCACATTCTGAATAAAGTATATACTGTATATATGTGTGTGTGCATATATATTATGTATTAATGTGTGTATACATATATGCACATGTCATATCAGTAAAGAAGCCTGTGAATGCCAATGGACAAGACAGAAATACAGCATCTTTCCTTAATATTTAATGTTTTTCAATGTTTCTAAACTCAGATATATATATAATAAATTCTAAAAGGTGTTATAAATAAAAAATATCTAATTAGCCAGCTTTTGTGGCATTCATCTATAGTCTTGGCTGCTTAGAGGGTGAAGGGGAAGATTGCTTGAGCACAGGAGTTTGAGTACAGCCTGGGCAAAACAGCAAGGCCCCATATACACACACATACATAACTGCCAGGGAAAACATAATTTTTATTCAGATCGTCTTAATAGTATAGTATAGAATAGAATGTAGTATCATATTCATGCAGATTAATCATTCCTTTGTGCTAAGTCAAATATTTTTTTCCCTCACTGAATGAATTTGGACATATAGATATATACCTCTTGTCCTGAACTATCTCATGATGGCCTAAGATATTAAAATAAATATAATATTCCCAGTCCCAAAATCATATAAGAAAATATTTACATGTTGTCCAGACTATAGTAATTGCTCAGCAAATGCAAAGAAGTGGTCAGGTATTAGCCACAGCATGGAAAAGGTGATTCTCCTTTCCAGACCCTTACATTCAACGGTTTTGTGTACAGACATTTACCTTCAGCAAATGTGAGTTCAAACTGACATGGTGAAGGATTTGACTCTGTCTGAACACATTTTCAGTCCCTAAGGCCAACTGCATTAACCTGCGAGGCAGCAGATGTGTCTTAGGCTAAAGCCACCTGACAGCCACTCTCAGAGGCCTGCTCTGAATGTGTACAGCAAAGAAGCAAGGAAGGGCCACACTTCAGTGATGGCTTCAAGATCAGCTTGCCCTTCTGCCATGGGCTTCCGGTGCCTGTTGCCTGTCACTTTGGGAAATAGTGCCATGTAATGGTGAGACCTTGGGTGGTGACATCTGAAGGACCTTGCTTTTCATTTGGTTGCACTACTTACGAGCTGTGTACTTTAGGGGAACTCAACCTTCCTGAGACTCAGTATTTATAGGAAGTAGTTTTCTGGAAAATGTCATTTTAGCTATGTGATTGAGTATAAGATAGAGATTGCTCATGATTATTTCTGTGTAAAGAGTGTAACTGCATACTGTATTGAGAGACTTCCTAAGTTACTCCAGGTCAGAGTGCAGCAAAAGTGCCCTTATATTTTTTGCAGCCACTCTGGCCCACAGTAACCGAGGAAGTATTTTGATACTCAACTACATGAATAGTTGCAGACCTCCTTTGGCTTCACTTGTGCCTCAGGACTACTCTTATCCTTGAAATTACTAGTAAAGCTTGATTCTGGGAAAGAACACCGTATCATGGTAGTCAATCCTTATGCCCATAAGAGCAGAGATGAGATTTCTTTCTTTTTTTTTTTTTTTTGAGACAGAGTCTCAAGCTGTCACCCTTGGTAGAGTGCCATGGCATCACAGTTCACAGCAACCTCAAACTCTTAGGCTTAAGTGATTCTCTAGCCTCAGCCTCCCAAGAAGCTGGGACTACAGGCGCCCGTGACAATGCCTGGCTATTTTTGTTGTTGTTGTAGTTGTCATTGCTATTTAGCTGGCCTGGGCTGGGTTTGCACCCACCAACTTTGTTGTATGTGGCTGGTGCTATAACCACTGTGCCATGATAGCCTAGCCAGAGATTTCATGTTTTCTGTGTTCTTACACTGGACTCATGAAGCATGGTCCACTGGGTCCGACAGTGGGTAAAGACAACCAAGTTTAGGCTGTATGGTGATCAGAAAAAAGAAAACATTTATTTTTTTTTAATGTAAGAAATCATCATCCCTAGCTTAAGTCCCTTTTTCTATACACCACCCTTACTAAGCTTTCTCTCCTATCATCACACTCCATGGAGAACATGCTGAAATATGCCAACCGAGTTAACACTTGCTCTGTGGATTTTTTTCATGAGAGTGGGCACTGGCCATCCAGCAGAACAAGCTATGAGTAAGTAAGTGCCTACTCTCCCACCCACAACTGTCAGCAGCTGGATGTCCCTTACCTCTCTGCTTTCCACAAAGCAGCCCATTCTCATCCTAACACGCTAAAGGGAAAGGCATAGAACCTTAAGACACCTTTTTACAAAGGCATAAGATTTCTTCTCTAAACACTGGAGTATATCTTAAATGAGTGAGTGCGACAATGGCAGCAGCCCAAAGAGCAGGCACAGAAATCACATCACTGAAGAGACAAAAGGGTCATGTCATTCAGATGCTCTCTGTCCTGCATCACCTGGCTTGAAATAAAAGAACGGGAACCGCTTTATCCTGTCTTCTTTTCTACTGCCCTGTCTTCTACATACACCCAAGGTGAACGTGCTTGCTAGCATGGTCGCTGGCATTTTTGTAGGTGCCAATATTGCTCTTCACAGCAATTCTTCCAGACTACCTGGTACTGTGTTTAAGTAAATATCTCAAATGAAAAAATAATAGGTTAGTTTGGAACAACTGAAAAAATCAGAAATTAGTCAGAAGTAAATCTCATAACTTTTAAAAATATGGATGGAAAAGTGTTGTACTTACCGTTGAAGAAGCAAATATTCTAAAACTGACGGCAAGGATCCCGTCAGACCACTCGTGGGACACTAAGTCAAACTGTCCATACAGTTGACCCATGGTGATAGACTTGGGATTTAAAACAGTTATTTGAACTTTGTTTTCTTCCATTAGCCCCTTAAAGAAAGAAAAACCAATCACTTATTCATGTAGAAGAATTCATCACTATTTGTAGAAAACCTAACTATGTATAGAGAAAATCCTTAGGAATCTACAAAGAAACTACAGAAGTAAGGAGTGAATTTAACAATGTTCTAGCATACGAGGTCAAAATATAAAATCTATTGTATTTTCTATATAATGTCAATGAACAACTGAAAAATAAAATTCTAAAAATACTATGTATAATAGTACTAAAAACCTCACAAAATAATTAGAATGAAATTAGCAAATGTTGTATAAGATCTATAAATCTAAAACTATTAAACAGGAGTTGGCAACTTTTTTTTGGTAAAGGCCTATTAGATTTCTTTCTCTATTTCTCTTTCTTTTTAAACAATTTTTAAAATGTTAACACAATTAAAAGTTTTGGATTACAAAAATAGGCTTTGGACTGAATTTGGCTGAATATGGGTGGTAATTTGCTGGTCCCTACTATAAAACATTCTCTGAGAGGAAATGAAAAGATCTAATATAGAGAAAAATACTTCTCATGTAGTGAAAAGTTAATATTGGTAAATTTTTAATTTCTACCAGGACCGTGAACGTTGGTCAATGGCATTATTGCAAGAAATGTTAATATCCTATAGGCATAAAACATTTTTTCAAGTTAATAGACCTTTTTAAAGAGTAGTTTCAGGTTTACAGAAAAAATGAGCAGAAAAGTATAGAGATTTTCATGCATTCCCTCTATCACCCAGCACAATTTCCCTTATTATTAACATCCTGCTCTTGCATCGTGCATTGTCATGACTGACACATCAATATTATATATTATTATTAACTAGAATTTATAGTTCATATCAGGGTTTACTACTGCACAATTTGATATCTAATGTCACCTATCCACCATTATATGGTCATACAGAATCATTTCACGGTCCTAAAAATGCCTTGTGCTCCATCTATTTACAATTGTTTATATTTTACATGTAACGACATAACAAGTTCAACTTTTCCCAATACTGGCTTCTGCCTGCCCTCCGTCTCCCCCCCCCCCCAGATCTTGGGGCACAAACTACCAAAACTGAAGAAAAGATATTCTTATATTTATCTCTTCCTAGGCACAGAAAGGGAAGCAAAGACCTTGAGTTTGTTTTACTGCTTAAGATTATTATGAGAATATCTTTTCTTCAGTTTGGTAGTTTGTGCCCCTTGCTATATTTGTGATGAAAAGAAAAGTTTTCATCACAAATACAAGAAGCCATGGCTTGTTTGTGCTTGTGAAGGATCCTGCTCCTTTTATAGAGTCTCAATGTTGCTCTTCAGGGTCCCTGATAATAAACCATGTGGGCTTACACATGAGCTGGATACTTGCTCATACCTTTGTCTTCTTTAACTCTTTGAGCAGCATCGTGTTTGGTTCTTTTAGAGACTTTATGTCTTTTATAGCAAAAATAATTCGTCCATATAGCAAGAAAACAACAAAACAAGAAAAACAGAAATAAGCAAAACGCAAACCAACAAGGTAGGAAGACAAGCAGGAACGGTGGGAAAAAAGAGGAAGAAAGGAAGGAAAGGAAAAGAAAAGAGGGGAGGGGAGGGAAGGGAAGGGAGAAAATAGTGTGGGAGCATGAAAGCAGAAGAAATAGATGTAGAAATGTGTAGCACATTAGTTTGTTTAGTAATAAATATAAATTAATTTAAATTCCCCTTTGAAAAAATAAAGACCGTTGAGAAAACAGAAGTCAAACTATTCATTTTCTCTAAAAAATAAATCACTCATAGGCACAATTAAAGACATGGGCAGATAGATATGTATGCATGGAGGAAACAGGGCAGCAATATTGAAATTAGACAAAGTAGATCCAGGGCAAATAATATAATAAGTAAAAAAAAAATTATCTTGAATTATGGGGAAACTCCACAATGATGATAATTATGATCACAAGTCCCACACAGGTGACAAACATTGAAATATACAAAGTAAAAACAATTCAAAATACAAGGAGAGGTAAATAGAAGTGAAATATTAGTTGGAGAGTTTGAAACTGCCTCATCCCTTTAGTATAACAAAGTAGACCAAAATGTTTGTCCATAAGAATTTTGAGTAATATCAGTCATTTTGTTTGTATGCACATATATATACACACACATCCCAATTCAATACCATTATAAGCTAATAATAAAAGTTAGATTACAACTCTAACTACACAGAAAATAAAAAATATGTTCCTAAAAGTATTAAAGGAAAACTCTCTGTTTTTTCTGCATTTGCAGACTTTTTTTCTACAATGAACATGTATTACCTTTATAATTAAAAAAATAAGAAAAACTTGAAAGGCAAATCCTTTTTATACTTTATACTTTATATACTTTAGATGCTGAACTCGTATTTGCTTCACTTTACTTTCTTTTTGACTCATTTTTCTCAAGATTCTAAGTTGCCACATTGAAAGTATCTTTCAAAATGACATCACACTCTATCTTGCTTAATGCTGCTTATAAATGAATTAATGCATTAATAGCACACTTGCCTTTTCACATATGTCATTTAGCGCTCCAGCCAGGACACGATATGCACTGGTCTTTCCTCCAAATGGTTCTCCAACAATCATAAAACCATGGCGCACAATCATCATTTCATATATTTGAAGAATCTTCTCAGAAAAGAATGGAGTCATTTGCAAATTCATGGAGGCGCAATTGTCTTTGATCGCTGCCAGCAAATCATTGTAATCTGGTTTTGGTAATTTCACCCCAGGAAACAAATCCGAGGTGATTCCCTGATGATAGATTATTTGGAAGATTTACTTTTTATATATTTATATAGAATATACATACTTAACATTGATGGAAAAGAACCATTAAGTAATAATAGTTAACAGTATTTTAATAGCTTTATGGAAGTATGATTGACATACACAAAACTGCATGTTAAGGTATAAAATTTGATGGGTGTTTTTCCATCCACAAACAAGATGCACATATATCCATCATCCCCCAAAGCTTTCTTGTGACCATTTGTAATCCACTTTCCCTTTCCTCCCTGCTGCCTCCCACTCCCATCTTCAAATGACCATTGATCTGTGGTCAGTTATTATTATTATATGCATTGTCTCAAATTTAATGTAAATGAAATTATATAGGATAAGTACTACACTTTTCTTTTAGTTTCTTACACTTGACATAAATATTTTGAGATTTATATATGTGTCAGCCTGTATCAATAACTCATTCCTTTTTATTGCTGAGTAGTATTTCATTGTAGTGAAGTGCTATAGTTTTAAAATTCATTAACCTATTTATAGACATTTTCATTTTGTACAATTTATGGCTATTACAAATAAACAGCTCAAATATTTGTATACAAGGCTTTGTGCGAACAAATGCTTTCATGTCTCTTGGGTGAATACTGAGGAATACATGTTACTGGACACTTTGAGAAATGGACTGTTTTACAGAGTGGTTGTAACTATGTATAAGATCATAGTTAAGATCATAAGACCTCGCCATGTATAAGAGTTTCAATATTGGATATGATCACCCTTTTTAATTTTAGGCATGCTGTGTAGTGACATTTTATTGTGTTTTCAATGAGTATTTCCCAATGGCTGACTCCTTTACCTGAGCTTATGTGCCATTTGTTTATCTCTGGTGAAGTGCTTGCTCAAACCTTTTGCCCATTTTTAATTGGTTTGTTTATTTTCTTATTGCTGAGTTTTGACAGTTTTTTATATTTTCTTAACATACCAAATTCTCTATCAGATATATAATTTGTAAATGTTTTTCCTAGGCTATAGCTTGTCTTTCATTCTTTTAAAAGTATTCTTTAATGAGCAGAAGTTTCTTTTTTCAATTTTATAAATCTATTCTTTTATGGATTGTTCTTTTGGTGTTGAACTTAAGAAATCTTTGTGTAACATAAAGTCACAGAGACTTTCTCTTGTTTTCTGCTAGGAATTTTATAGCTTGAGGTTTTATATTTAGTTTTATAATATCTTTACCTTAAAAAGTTGGAGACCTGACTTCTGGTTCTAAAATAGGTGGCATAGAAGCAAACTAGCTTTATCCCTCAACTCCCCCAAAGAGATGTTTCACCACACACAAATCAATAAAGATGGTACACTGCATTAACAGAATGAAGAACAAAAACTATATGATTCTTTCAGTAGTGTCTAAAAAGATTTGATAAAATTCAACATCCCTTTATAATAAAACTCTCACCAAGCTGGATATAGAAGGAAACCATTCAAAATAATAAAGACCTTATATGACCAATCCTCAGCTAACATCCTACTGAACAGGAAAACAAATGAAGGCCTTTCCTCTAATATCTAGAACAAGACAAGAATATCTACTTTTACCATTTTTATTCAACATAATACTAGAAGTCCTGGCCAGAGCAATTCACTAAGAAAAAGAAATAAAACAAAGAGCATGCAGATTGAAAAGGAAGAACTCAAAATTTACTTGTTTCCAAACGACATGCTCTTATACATAGAAAAACCTAAAGACCCTGCCGAAAAACTGTTAGAACTAATAAATGAATCAGTCAAATTGCAGGATCCAAAATCAACATACAAAAATCAGTAGTATTTATATATGCAAATGGTGATCAAAAGAAATCAAGAAAGCAATCCCATTTATGATAGCTTCAGGGAACACAAAATAACAAGGAAAAGTATATAATACTGATTGAAGGACATTGAAGAGGACACCAAAAAATGGAACTATATTTCATTCTCATGGACTGGAAGAATTAATATTGTTAAAATGACAATGCTACCCAAAGTAATTTATAGAGTCAATATAATCACTACAAAATACCAATGACATTTTTCATAGACATAGAAAAAAATTCCTCAATTTTATATGAAGCCACAAAAACAAAAAGAACAAAGCTGAAGGCATCACACTACTTGACTTCAAAATTTACTCCAAAGCTATAGTAACCAGGTCAGCGTGGCACTGGCATAAAAACAAACATGCAGAGTGATAGAAGAGAATAGACAACCCAGATACAAAGCTATGTGCTTACAGTCAAGTCATCTTCAACAAAGAGACCAAGAACATACAAAGGAGAAAGGATAGTCTTCTTCAATAAATGGGAAAAACTGGGAAAACTGGATATCCATAGCAGAAGAATGGAACTAGACTCCACTTTCACCATACACAAAAATCAAATCAAAATGAACTAAAAACTTAAATCTGGGATATGAAACTTTTAGAAGAAAACATTGGGGAAATACTCTTTGGTCTAGGCAAAGTTTATTTTTTTATAAGACCTCTAAAGTACAGACAACCAAATCAAAAACAGACAAATGGGATTACATCAAGCTAAAATGCTTCTGCATAGCAAAGGAAACAATCCACAAAGTGAAGAAATGACTTACAGAATGGGAGACAATCAGTTAGATATTAGTATCTAACTGACAATGGTTTAATAACCAGAAGATGTAAGGAGATGAAACAAATCAATTGCAAAAAAAACACAAAAAACAAAAAACTAAACAAATAATCTGACTATAAAAATAAATACAAATGACCAACAGGTCTATGGAAACAATGCTCAACATTACTAATAATCAGGGAAATACAAATCAAAGGCAATATAAAATATCATCTCACCCCTGTTAAAACAGCTTTTATCAAAAAGACAGGCAAAAAAATTCTGGCAAGGATGTGAAGGAAAGAGAACCCTCGTATGCTATTGGTAGGAATGTAACTAATATGGCCATTATGGACAACAGTTCAGAGGGTCCTCGAAACCCTAGAAATGGAACTATTGTATGATCCAGAAATTCCACTACTGGGCATAAACCGAAAAGAAAGGAAATTAATATGTCAAAGAGGTATCTGCACTCTAATGTTTATTGCAGCACGATTCACCATAGCCAAAATATTGAATCAACGTAAGTGCCCATCAATGGATGAATGGATAAAGAAAATATATACATACACAATGGAATATTATTTATCCAAAAAAGAATAAAATTCTGTCATTTTGAGCATCATAGTTATACCTGGAGGTCATTATAGTAAGTTAAAAAAAACAAAACAGAGAGAAAAAAGCTATTTTCTCATTTGTATGTGGGAGCTGAAAAAATGGATCTCATAAAGTTAGAGAATAGATTGGTAGTTACAAGAGGCTGGGAAGTATACAGGAGGAAGAAGAGAAGTTGATTAATGGTTTCATAGAAGAAATAAGACTTAGTGATTGACCAATCAGTAGGGTGACCTTGGTTTACAATTTCAGAATAGCTAGAAGATCATTTGAATGTTTCCAGCATAAAGAAAAGACAAATATTTAAGATGTTATATATCCCAAGTACATTGATTTTATTTTTACAAATTATATGAATGTATTATTCATGAATCACAAATATGTATGTCTATTATGCATCAATAAAAATACAAATAAAATAAAATGTTGGAGGCCTAATACTATCTGATTTCAAGGCTTATTACAAAGACTGTGTCATATTAGGAAGATAACAAACATATCAATGGAACAGGATAAGGAGCCCAGAAATAGACCCACACATGTATAAACAACTGATTGTCAACACACATGCAGAGGAAATTTAGTGGAGAAAAGAATCTTTTCAGCAAATTATGCTAGAACAACTAGCCATGCCTGAAATAATTAACTTTAATCTATACTTCAAACCTACACAAAGATTAATTTGAAAGCATTTTAGTGGATATATCATAGTGGGTTGAATAGCATACCCTCAAATTTCATGTCCACCCAGAGCCTCAGAATGTGACCTTATGTGAAAAGAGGGTCTTTGCAGATATAATTAGTGAAGACGATGTCATACTAAATTATGGTTGGCCTTAAATCTAGTGACTGGTATCTGTTTAAGAGAACAGAAAGGGAGATTTAGACTGAGACATAGAGAAAACAAGGAAGAAGGCCACAGGATGATGGAGACAGAGACTGGAGTGAAACAGTTACAAGCCCAGGAACATCAAGAATTTCGGAAAGTCACAAAAAACTGGGAAGGGGCAAGGAATAATCTTCCCTAGAACCTTCAGAGGGACCACAGCCTTCCAATATCTTGATTTCAGATTTCTAGTTTCCAGAATTATAAGAGAATAAAGAAATGTTGTCTTAAGCTTTAAGTTTGTGATACTTTATTATATTCACCCTAGGAAATGAATACAGTCATACAATGTATGTTTGAAAGAATTATGATTTCTTATTTAGTGTATATGAATACATAAAGTTAATTGCAAGGTCTAAGAAACTTCCATAAACGGGTAAGGCTATAAGTGTTATCACAGCTTATGTGAGATAACAAAAGTACTCTTTCTGTTGAAGGTAAAGGGTGAATTTTAGAAGTGCTTAATGCCAACACATACACAATTCAAGCTACACTTTAAAATGTATGCGTTACCATTTAATTACTCCTGTATCTAATCCTTTAAATGCTGTTATGAATATATTCATGCTAGTTCATCAAGGCAATAAGTTTCTGAGGCAGAGGAAAGGGAAAGGCAAAGCAGCAGAGTGATTAAGAGCTCTCTGCAGCCTGATTTTGTGGTTAGAATCCCTGTTCTCTCATGAAATTGCCATAAATACCAGTTACTTATCATCTTTTGTGCTCCTCAGTTACATCATATGTAAAATGAGGATAATGACAGCACCTGCCCCACTGGCTCCTTTGAAACAATAAATAAATCACTACAAGGAGTTCTTTGAAAAAGTTTGTGGAAAATGTTTGTTATGAAAAAGTTATGCATTGATTTAAAGATTCTTGGCAACAAGATAAACTCATACTAATGTACCATGTCTGAATAGGATCTAATTTGAGGACCTAAAAAGGACAAGACATCAATTCGGAAACAGCCCCTATCAGAACAACATGAATTGTGCTAAAATTGAAGAACAAACAATGAACTTATGATGAAGCTTAGGTGGTAGTATGATAAAATGATTGATCCTTTACAAAAAGTTTATGGGGATGATACCCCAAAGAAATAAGTAGTTTAACAATGGGTAACTTGTTTTAAGAAGGGACAAGATAATTTTGAAGATGAATCCCACAGAGGTAGACCATCCATATTTGTTTTTGAGGAAAAAAATGTATCTTGTTCTTGCCCTAACTGAAGAGGGCTATTAACAGCACAAACTGTGGCCAGCACCACAGCTATCTCAATTGGCTCAGCTTACACCATTCTGACCAAAAAATTAAAGTGGAGCCCACTTTCGCCTGAATGGGTGCCCAAATCATCGCATCCAGATTAGCTTCAGACAAGAGCAAAGTTTTTAACAGAAGTTTTAAACAAGTGGCATCAAGATTCTGACGCATTTCTTCAAAGAACTGTAACAGGAGATGGAACATAGCTTTACTCTACAGTCCAGAAGACAAAGCACAATCAAAGCAATGGCTACCAAGAGGCGGAAGTGGGCCAGTGAAAGCAAAAGTGGACTGGTCAAAAGCAACAGTTTGGGGGGGATGCTCAAATGTATTTGAGCTGACTTTCTGGAACACCAAAGAGCAATAACATCTGCTTAGTATGAGAGTGTTTTGACAAAGTTAGCCAAAGCTTTAACAGGAAAAACTCCTGGGAAAGTTTCACCAGACAGTCCCTTTCCACCATGACAAAGCTCCTCCTCACTCCTCTCAGCAAACAAGGGGGATTTTGCGAGAGTCTTGATGGGAAATCACTAGGCATCTACTTTATATCCCTGATTTGGCTTTTTCTGACTTTGTTTTGTTTCCTACTCTTAAAAAATCTTTATAGTGCATTCAATTTTCTTCAACTAATAATGTAAAAAAGAATGCACTGACATGTTTAAAAGAATAAAACCCTGATGAACTGAATTGCTGGTATTATCACTTACAACGTGTCTTGAGCTTGATGGAGCTTATGTTGAGAAATAAGGTCTATATTTTTTATCTTTTAATTCCATTTTTCATGAACTTTTTGAATTTCCCTTGTATTTATAAAGCAATTAGAATAGTACCTGGTCCATATTAGGGACATGGGGTTTGCTATATAAATAAGAGTATCTTGGCTTGGTGCCCATAGCTCAGTGGCTATGGCACCAGCCACAATACCAGGGCTGGCAGGTTCGAACCCAGCTGGGCCCTGCTAAACAACAACAACAAAAAGAAATAGCTGGGTGTTGTGGCAGGTGTCTGTATTCCCAGCTACTTGGGAGGCTGAGGCAAGAGAATCACTTAAGCCAAGAGTTTGAGGTTGCTGTGAGCTGTGATGCCTGAGAGCTTGAGGAAAAGAATGAAAACAGATGATGTTTTCCTAACACACTAAATATTATCCTAACACTTTCTCTCTAATCTTAAAATATAACAAGATTATTATACTTAGTTCTTATGTTAAATTAGTTTTATAAAAGTCATCCCATTCTTTTAAGGAAATTAAGCTTATTTCTTTTATTTCTTTAGCATTCATTGTACAAACATTTATGTACAAACATCTATGTCACTAAGGGTGACATAGTGAGACTCTTTCTCAAAAAATAAAATAAAATAAATAAATAAGAGTATCTTGTCAGATTGTTCAAATTGCTGAAGCACATCTCTGAAAGCAGCATACAACCCCAGAAAATATTTGGTTTTCAGTGGCTGTCAACCAAGACCAGCACCCCTCACTCCCTTGCTCTCCTACCAGGTTGAAAGTTGGGAATATGTGAAGGTGTCCTCTGCCTATTACTATGGAAAGGGGGGGAGGTCTATGGACATCTCTTAGGGGGAGCAGGAAGGCCCAATGTCCTACAGCACATGGGACAGTCTTGTACAACAAGGAGTTGCCCCAGCTGAAAATGCCAATTATGCTCCACTTGAGAAACACTGCTTGGTAAATGCTCATTGAATGAATCAACAAAAACTTCATAAGAATGCATCTAGTGAAATATTCCCACATTCGTAAAATGAAGACAGCTTTTACTTCTACAAAATGTACAATGCACTAATACCAAGGAAATGGAAAGAAAGTTTTATGGAAAAAATTTGAACTCTTTCCTATTGATTTGCTCCATAAAATATTTGCACCTCTAACTCTAAAAACTAAGGAGAGTTCCCTTCAGAATAATGCGATGGTTGCTATGGATAACTAGGGTCACTGGGCCACACTAGCGGCACTATCTCTTCTCCCTTCCTGACAGCTATTAACAGCATCCTCGGCTATGTGCGGCAAGCTATCTCTCCTCCAAGGCAGGGCAAGTTAGTACAGTATCCAATGTTTGGAAGGAGCCCATGCTCCCTTTATTTCTTCTCCCTCTTGTGGGGAAGAGGAAAAGAATGAAAACAGATGATGTTACAGAAACTTTAAATATTATCCTAACACTTTCTCTCTAATCTTAAAATATAACAAGATTATTATACTTAGTTCTTATGTTAAATTAGTTTTATAAAAGTCATCCCATTCTTTTAAGGAAATTAAGCTTATTTCTTTTATTTCTTTAGCATTCATTGTACAAACATTTACCAAGTGCTGTACCTACACTGGGCTAAGGACTCAGTGGTAGGTTAGATTAATTATTTTTCTTTAGAGAGCCTACATTCTAGGGGACTTTATAAGCAAACATTTTGCAACTTTGTGTGTTCATTATATTCTGCACCAAAAAAAAAGAAAAAGTGGCATTTAAAATCTCAAGTTGTTGAATGTCATCCAAAGCAACAAAACCAGCTAAACACACTTCAAATAAAACATGGAATGATCTATTGTATCTCCATACCGTCATTTTTTTCATGGTGGAAGTTCTCGTAGGCAGCTTTGCCAACTTGGACATTTGATAGATACTTTACTATAAGAGTTTTGATACAGCAGAATAATAAATGTTCTTACCTCAAAGAGTGGTAAATCATGGGATAAAAATTTTGGCAGATTTACATCAATGATAGATCTAAGCAGCAAAATTTCTTCATTTTCATCTGGATATTTCAGCTAAAAGAAAATACACTCATGATTATATCTGCATCTTCTAAACACACCTCTATTTCCTGTCCAATACACACAAATACACAGACTCTACAGGCAATTAAAACAAATGCAGAAATGTTGCCCTTACCTCTTTTCATTTTATTGGATTGTTGATTAGAAACTGACATTTACACTTGTTGAGTGTTTACTACCTTATAATATAAACATAGGTTGAACCAACTACCTTTTCACAGAAATGCTAGGTAAAGAGATACTGACTACGAATTCAATGTGATTTGGGAGTTGCCATTGCCTGTATATTAGGTAGAGCTTAGAGCTTGCTTATCCTATGGATCCAAGACTAGTTGTGAGTTAAGTAAAAATTATTAAAAGTAGGTGATTATTTTGAAAAGATGCATTTAAATTTAAAACATATAAACACTCATTCATTTGCCCATATTTTTAAGTCAAGGCCTTTTCTCTGAGTGTAGCGTTCTGCATTCTGCACCTTTTCTTTCTTCCTTTTTTTTTTGCAAAATCACATCAATAATATACCATCTATTCTGTCCCATTTTGTGCTTTGTTTTGTTTTTCAAAGGGGATAATGCTCTTCAAAGATACTTGTAAGACATTTAAGTATATCATCCTTGTAAATTTTTAAGGTTTTTTTCAATTTTATACACTTTTCTCATCTACATCTCAAAGTCAATATTTTAGCAGTTCTCATTTGCTGAATCTTTCTTAAACAATGAACTTAATATTCATAGAAACAAAACCCTTCTACTTCTGCTTATACATCATCAGTTTCCCCACCATGTAATGAAATGATGTAATAACAGTTACACGTCCAACTGGCTTCAGAAATGTTCAAGAACAAGCAAACTTGCTCTGGGTAAGGACTACAGCTCATTTGACAAAAGCTGAAAAAGAACAGAATGGGCAAAACTGCTTGCTATTCAGTATGCCATGAGTGTGTTAGTGAGTTTCACAGAGAGAGGGAGAGAGGCTAGTTAATGTACTACGTCAGTAGTAGAGGATGTTAAGAAAACTCATATTAGGTTCTAAAACGTTTGAGGTATACCCAAAGGTTACTGGAAATCTGAGCCCTGAACTTGTTACTCATAAGAGCTTTAACAAAAATCTAACCTCTTGCTCTAGAGGCCAAGGTGAGTGGAATTGCTTGAGGTCAGGAGCCGGAGACTAGCCTGAGCAAAAGTAAGACCCCATCTCTACTAAAAATAGAAAAAATCAGCTAGGGCAGGGGGCAAGCACTGGTACTCCCAGCTACTTGGGAGGTTGAACCCAGGAGTTTGAGGTTGTCATGAGCTAGGCTGATGCCATGGCACTCTAACCTGGGCAACAGAGCAAGACTCCATCTCAAACAAACAAACAAACAAAATCTAAACTCAATTTTTTTTCTCCCATCTTTAATAATTTACTCAACATCTCAATCCAAAGTTTCTCCTATTCCCTGCATTTAAGTTTCCAGAACCCTTTCTCTTTTTCTCTAGACTCTTTCTACCTAGCAAATGCTGTGTTCTTACTTAACTGGCTTCAGCCTTACAAATCCTGTGATGCCTGGAAGTCAGATTCAGTCTCTGAATCCCCAGAGTTCCTTATCATGAGAGCTAGTCCTGTTCATCTGGATTTTGTCTTTGGATCAATCTAACTGCACATAAATTATGAAGTGTCAGAAGTCTCTTTTGCTATTTGAGAAGCTATTATTTTGAAGATAACATTTAAATTGTTTCTTCATATAAAAGAAACAAACTTCGAAATATTCAGCCCCAAACATTCAACCATTCTGAATTAGCTTTTGACAAAGAATGATAGGATTCATTTGCAGGATTCATTTGCTGCCTAACTTTAATAGCTCAATTCCATTGTCAAGATTTCAGTGATGACATACTCTAGGACAATGTATTATCTTTCCCATTATCTGACCACAACATAATCCTGGCATGCCAAGTTAATACAAATTGTTGCTTCTAGTCATTTTTGTTTATTGCAAAAAACGACTTGAAGTTATGTTAGGCTAATGTGAAAAAGAATATCACCACTATATATCAGAATTCTTGATAACATTATTACAGAAGATAAAAATGCATTCCATTCTTCTTAACAAATGTAGAATATATTTTAAAATACGTATCTTCTACAAATCATAAATGTGAAAATTTTGCAAACTTCAAGGTCATGTTGTGCATTTTGTCATTAACTGCAGCCTATCTTATTTTCATAAAGAACTAACTTTATATAATATATAACATACAGTTATATTTCATGGTTCCACAAAATATTTCAATGAAAGGTTTAACCAGGAGTATTTGGGTTTACATAGATATGATTTAGACCATGTTGAATGCAAACATTATACTGCATATCTATTACTGCTAGTTTACAGTTGGCTGTAATTGCTTAATTACCTTGAGTGACAATATTTAGAGACTTTTGAATATATTTATTAATTATACTTATTTCCTTTAGAGCTACATATATAACACAGATGGAAAGCCTTCAAAATATTTCTCAGAATCCTTGGTAATACCCAGTTTCATATTTAAAAGTTATAGAACTCAAATTACTATGAATTACATGCATAATCATTATATAAAATCACCTAAAACCATCATAAAAACAAAATTTCCTTTTTCAAGTGTGTAAAATAATAATTTTTAAAGTAAAATAATTGATTTTTTTCAGTCAGTTAATGAAACCAACCAGTTATTGGAACTCTGTGAAGAGGTACAGACCTGAGACTTACAAATGGGAAATTCATAAATAAGAAACACTTGTGTTCTCTACCTTCAGATTCCCAGCTGCGGTCAGCACGGACTTCACAGCTCTCATTCCGTAGTCATAGTGATGTTGAGATGACAGCTGCTCAGAACACAAGCGGTATGTAGCCACGATTTTTACAGACAGTGGCCGAGCAGTGACAAACCCACAGGAGTACAGGACTATTTCAGCAATCATGGCGTAGTCGGGCACCATCATTGCCACTGTCCGAAAGAGAGCCTGTGGGTGTGGAGAAAAGGTCTGTTTAAAGAGACCATTATAAAATAAGCCA
>NW_003852495.1:2919129-2923819 GCF_000181295.1 Otolemur garnettii
TCATAGAAGAAAAGAGTGGTAAGTAGAGGCTGGAAAAAGAAAGGGGTGAATAGGGAGAAGTTGGCTAACAGATACAAAAGTACAGCTACACAAGAAAGTCCCAGTGTTCTATAGCACTGGCAGGTGACTATGGTTAACAATAACTTATTCTATATTTTTAAATAGCTAAAAGAGAAGATTTTGTATGTTCCCAATACAAAGAAATGATAAATACTTGAGGAAGTAGGTATGCTAATTACTCTGGTATGATCACTTCACATTGTATACATCTGTCAAAATCTCACTCTGTACCCATAAATATATGCAATTATGATGTGTCAATAAAATGATTTAAAAGGCAAAACAATGTAAGAGATTAGGAAATTCAAAAAATAAAAGGAACTACATATTGATGCCAAAAAATCAAGCAATAATTTCTTACCATTTGTTTCTAAGGAACTGGCAATAGATTTCATAAACATTTTAATCTGCTCATGAATCAGCTTGATTTTAGCTGATTGAAATGGAAGATTAAGGATCTGCTTTTTCCCCTCAATAGCTACGAGGGTGTTTTTTATCCTATGTATCAGGTAATTAGTTTGGGGACATTAGGAGACCTAAGACATGCCTATTTTACCATGACATCTAACACTTAACTAGTCTGAAATGATCATTCAGTATTGATTCTTCAAAGTAGTTTCAATCTAAAATATAGCTTATCTAAAGTGGAAATGTTTTTAAGAAATTGCTCTATTATGTGGGTTTTGTCTAAAAGTAACAGGATGTCTACACAGAACTCTTTCTGTATGATATGATACATAACACTTACCAAAATCCTTGTGATCTGTCCACTGTGCAAACTTTACACACAAAATGTGCTCAACCCTTGAACCTTCTCATCTACTTATAGATCACAACATATTAGAGAGAGTAAGGAAGAAAGGAGGATTTGTAAAAATAGATCCTTGGATGAAAGCTATCCTGTGAGTCCCTGCAATCCCCCTCACTACCCCTAGGTTCAATGAGAGCTTGGTAGGCATCCCTACACTGGGGGAGTACGAATCAGTGCCTGGCTCCTGTCTGAGAAAGCAAAAGCAGCCTGTAAAGGCAGGACTAATGCCCACAATACTTGGGTCAGAGGATGCATGAGCTGTACATGATACAGAAAAGGGCCCAGCTGGAGCCATTTTAAGTCTTAACCCTGCATCCCTCCTGACGGAGTGAGAATGCTCCAACGGTGAGGTTTATGGGGAATAAACCAGAGAGCCAAAGAGAAGGGAATGACAACTGGAGAGATGGAATCAATTACTTACGTCGTGGGAGTTATTAGTAGAGAGACCTAACATGGGAGTCCAGGAGGAAGCCAGGGATGTGCACATGGCAGGATTTAGCTATAACCTCTGCCAGGCCTGGGACTTCACTCAGAAGGTCCTATCTGAACTAGACGTATATTCAGTGGTTCACTGCTGTTATGTGAGAGTAAAAGATGCAAGTATGAATTTGTCAGGCAGGAAAGTGGTGGTTTAGCAAAACACTCATAGAGAAAACAGCATGTGGAAAGGCCTGAGATGTTCAGAGGTTTGTGAGGCCCAGCGTAACAGACATACGGGGAAATGGGGGGACTAATGCCAAGGCTTTCATGGATTGTACTAAGAAATTTGAATTTTATTCTATAGGTAAAAGGAGTCTAGTAGTTTTTTAATGCTGGAAATTATATGGTTAGAATTCTTTTGATAGATAACACTGGTAGCACCACAATGGGGAATTCATTATAATGAATTTCAGCAGGGAAGAGATTGGTGGTGAGCGAGCTGTTCCAATAAGACACGCAGGAGAAGAGGAAGTGGGGTGGCAGCAAGGTGTGGTGGTGGGACCAGACAGGTGCAGCAGGGATTACAGGACTTTTGTGAAATAGGAACCCAGGGAACTGATGACTGACTGGGTGAAGAAGAGAGAGGTTTCAAGGATGCTTCTGAAGATGGGTAATGATAATTTCTGGGAACCATCAGAATTTTCCTGTTTAGAAATACATAACTCTTTCATTTCAGACTTGTTAGGTATTTCCACATATACTTAAAAACAGATGTCCTGTAGCAGCCCTAACTAAGAAGATTGCACAATAGGAGGGACAAAAAAGCTAGAAAATTTGAGAATAGCTTCTGGTCTAACATACATACAAAATAAATAACCCCAAGAACCACCAGATGAATATTTTACCACTGTTTCAACACGTACTGCAAATAAAACTGAAAAAGTCTGCCTAGGGCACTAAGGGATTCTACTAGCTATGGTTTCTAGCTTTTTATGATAAGCTACTCACGGTGTTTGCTTTTCCTGCCTTTACAATTATTTATATATTCTATTCATACTGATCCTGCTGACTAAAAGAATAATATAAGTTAACAACAAAAAAAAGCTTTCCAAAAGAAAATCCCAATGAAAAGTGGCAAAATGCTTCTTAGGTAAATGAGGATTTTCCAGTTTTCACTTGTTAATCATGCCTTCCTTCATAAGGTGAAGTACTAAAACTATTGATCTGACATATAGATGAAATGAAATGGAAATGGAGAATGCTTTGTACAAAATGGAAATACAAAAATACTTGTCAGCAATTAGTCATTTTGGTGGAAAAGAAAAATTGCTCATTCAGTGAGAGAAGCTGTCAGCCTAAGTGACAGGTGGCAGTGCAGGATTCAGTTAGAAGACACGGCTGGATCCACAGTCACCCCTGCATCGCTCTTCAACATCATTTTCTACGCACATACCATAAATCGCAGTTCATCAGAAAAGAATATAAAATGGCTAACAATGATATGGGGAAATGCCATGTTTTACTAATAATCAAAGAGGTTAATTTTTAAAGTGAAGATCTGGTCAATGCAATAGGAAAATGTTTTGTTCATTTTTGCAAATAATATTAGAGAACTGAGAATTGTTATGGGATGTAAATTGTTTCAACCTGTCTGAGAAGACAATTTTGCAACACTGCTCTTGGTTCCGGGACTCTACCTAAAGAAATGCTTTACACTAGAGAAAAATACTTTAGCAAAAACTGCCCATTGTGATATTATTTATAATGTAAGTAAAAGCAAATGTCCAACGGGAAGATAAGGTTCTGTAAATTTATTTACAGTTTGAATTATGATTATAAAAATGAGAACATTCTCATGTTATGATATTAACTAAAAAAAAAACTTGCATGCTCAATTATCTGATTCCAACACTGTAAAAAAATATTTAGAATTGGAGGTGGGACACAATATACATGGAATAAGTAGTAGAATGGATACCTTTTTATTAATATTTTTAAGTATTTTCTATATTTTATAATTAGCACTATTTTAAAAATACACATTTTGGAAATTGTACCTGATATGCCTATTTACTTTCTAAAGACACTCAAAAGCCTTCAAAATTATTTCCTAAAATAGTTTTCTAAAATACAGTAACGACTAAAAACAAATATTTTCCATAACATTCAAGGATAGCATATTCTCCGTAACATTCAAAGATAGCATATTCATTCTTTTCCTATATTAACTTTGTAAATTGTGGAAAGAAATAGATGTTATAATTGCTCTCTCCATACCTTCAAATTATCTGGCAGTTCTGACCTCCCAGCGTACCCAGGGTTCATTGTGATGAAGACAGCACATGTAGGGTCAAGTTTTAGTTCAGTTCCTTCAAATACTAGTAGCTCAGCACCTGCATTAATACCTGTGAGTAATCAGGAATGAAATGACTTAGCAAAACCACATGTAAATGTGACTTGTGCCATTTGTTCCTCTTCTATTTCTCTTATTTTTACATAATGTGAAGACAGGCTAGCCCATTACCTCTTTGGATAGTAAGGATTTGTTGAGCAACCACAGATAGTACCTCCAAATCAATTCTGTTAAACTCATCGAAGCAAGCCCAGGCTCCACAAGATAACAGTCCCTGGGAGAAAAGAATAATGAAAATTTCAACTTTATCGGATTGAATATTGCATTGAAATGTTACATTTTCACCCAATCTTTTCAAGGATTTAATATCCTATCAAGGAAATTGCTTATTCACTTTTATCTTTAAAGACAGCTTATTTTTCATTAACAATTCATTATTCTGCAGGAATAAAGAGTTTGATCAATTGGAAAATCTTCCAATTGATTTTTTTATACTTCTTGTATTTTTTTAGCATTGAGACAGATATAAACCTATCATTTCAAAGTTTTTCTTGCTTTGTATTTCCAGGCCGATTTTATTTGCTTTTTCCATGTGGATGTTATAGAATGAATTACAATAATCCTCTAAATAAGATTATTTTGGTTGCCAGTGAGATTGCTTTGTGGTTAGAGCACCTTAATAATTAACTATCATAGACCATGCATGGTGGCTCACACCTGTAATCCTAGCACTCTTGGAGGCATAGGCAGGAGGATTGCTAGAGCTCAGGAATTTGAGACCAGCCTGAGTATAAGTGAGACCCCTCTCTCTACTAAAAATAGAAAAAAATAGCCAGGAGCTAATGGCAGGAGCCATTAGTTGTGGCAAGAGCCTATAGTCCAGCTAGGTGCCTGTGGCTCAAGTGGCTAAGGCACCAGCCACATATACCTAAGGTGGCGGGTTCGAATCCATCCCTCTATACCCAGACTACAGTGCAATGGCATCATCCTACCTCACTGAAGCCTCAAACTCCTGGGCTCAAGCAATCCTCCTGCCTTAGCCTGGC